>NC_090231.1:2714292-2921568 GCF_024489055.1 Chanodichthys erythropterus | reverse complement strand
AAACTTCAATAACAAAGCAAAACAACAGCGTCCCTGGACGATAGTCCCACACAGCCCAACGACACCGAGCTAATCGTCCGCATGAGCACGCAACCGGTCTGTGCTTAAAGCATCTTACAAGTGCGATGTTTTGGTTTCCAGACAATCAGGCAGACGCATGCTGAGAGGCTGAGGGCTCGTCCAGTCTATCTGAAGGCAATCTGAACATTGGAGGAATAAACCCACTTGTACAGGCCATGCCTGAATCACCCAAACCTCTGAACTGCAGAGGAGCAACCTCAACCCAATGCCAGATACAGGGTTTCATCCAGCTTGCCGTACTGAATGCCGATTAATTTGACCGGAAGAAAGGGGCGGTGATTTGTGAGATCATTCCATCTAAACAACCAGTTTACACTTCTGCTGCCCGCCGTCTAGGATGATCAATGAGCAACATTGATCTTTACTAGACCTGCCACATATATAATCAGTCTTGTGTAATCAAACCTGCTCCTGCACCAAACATTCAAACACAGAAAAGAAATGATCAGTCACACTTCAAAGGCCAACTTTCACACCAACATAAAACGTCACACTGCATTCTCTCGGTTAATTACACTTTTGCAAATGAAACGGCTTTAAAGGAAAGATAACATACTCATGCACACTCCTTTATATCTTAACAGAACACAGATCAATGTTGGCGGACTGTTTACAACTCTCCCGGGAACACCGACAAATATCCCAGCGTCAAATAAATCTAAAGTTGATCTCTCGTTACATGAGCTTCAAAGGAGAACATCATCACTGCCCTCAACATGAGATCTGACTCCCTTGAAGAAATGATCAAGACAAATTCAAACACCATTGAAGAGCTGAAATCATCCCTCCTTTTGGCAACGCAGAAATTCCTGGATTTGCAGAAATCTAAAAGTCGAACTAAAAGCCAAAGTTACTGAACAAGCAACAATTATATCTCAAGTTGGAAAACACAATAATTGAAGCAGAGCACTACAAATGTGGAGGTGGTGTCTCCAGAAGTTCCAGAAACAGAAAATGTCAAGGTCAAGGTGATGGAGATATGCAGGGGAGTGTTACCTGAGCTTGGAGATGAGTGAGGCGGTGGATGAAGCTCAACAGATTGTGCAGGCCGGTGTTGGGTCGAGTGAGGGCCATTATCATCCTTTTTGTGCTGCGTTGGGTGAGAAACTTCATCTGGGAAAAGTGCAAAAAAATAGCGACTACCTCAAAGAACACAAACTATGCTAGAAAAAGCGTCCCGTGCACTGCTCTGGCCTCATGTACAAAAAGCACAGAACAAAGAGAAAAAGGCTTTCTTCATCCTCTCTAAAGCATACATTGACAAATGTTCCCATTTCTACATCAAAACACAGACTCCATTATTGGCCGGCTCCTGCGTCAGCATCACACAAATACATCATGCTGCTCATGTGATCAGCCTCCCAGACAATACTGAGCCGGTGTTCAAGGACGTAACCTGGAAGTGCTGGAACGTAAACAGCGCATGAGAATGACACAGAAGATGATAAGAGATTGCTGAATAAAGTCGTTAAAGTCGATGTCTTTAGTACCATTCTGGACCTTGAAAGTGTTGATTATATTGCTGTCTATGGACGAATCATATACCTCTTAGATTTCATCAAAAAATATCTTAATTTGTGTTCACGAGAAGATGATCGAAGGTTGGTCTTACGGGTGTGGAACGACCCATAGTTTGGGTGAACTAACACTTTAATAAAACTAATACAGAGAGCTGAACTGTGGAGCTTACTGTATGATTCATGGCAACAAAGAAAGATGCTTACACTGATTTAAAAAAAAAATATAGGAAGAATATTTTTCTTTTTTCTTTTCTCACATACATCTATTAATACTGATACTTGCAGGCCTGCCTTTATTCATGAATGGGAACGCACTGCTGCAGCTGTGGTTTGTCTGAATGCATGAGATGACGGGAGAGAGATATTCCACCACTGCTTATTTGAGATTATTATGATATTGTCTGACAGTTAAATATAATGAGAAATAATCTAGGTTAACTTGTTGATAACTACATAAATAAACATTACACATTTTCGAAGCCAGACTTATTTTACCTTGGCTATGGTCTTATCTCAGTTTGAGATACATCACCTGCCATTTTCTTACAAACAAACAGCTGGGGATGCAAACAGGAAATCATCCATAGGATAAAAGCTGTCTCATTTAACAACACTCTCTTCCAAGCTTCCGTGGACTTCGAGGAGCAGCTCTGAAACGGAGACACAGTTATAGAGTAACTTTCCTGATGTTGGAAGAAATAAAACTAACAGATGAATAAGACTGGATGAAATATGACTAGAACAATAACACTCACTGTTTATTCTTCTCTGTTTCACTGTCAGAGATGTAAATATTGTTCACCCTGAATGTCTAAATGTGGACATAAGCAAAGGAGTGATGAGGATGTGTTTACATGCAAATGTGTTCATGTTTTAGAAATGAAACAGTAAACAGCAAGAGTGTGTGGATGGAGTCCTTGGTACATGAAGATGAGAGAGAAGAAACACGAGTTATTCAGTCCAGCAATATCATTAAAGCAGCTGAATTTATTTGTGAATGTTAAAATATAAATTGTGTCTTCAGGTGATCCTGCGCTCATACAACAATTTATCTCACAGTGATCCTAAAAGTATAATGTGTTAAAAATATAAAATGTTCATATAATTGTTTGATTGAGGTCCATATTAATATAGACTAATACTGACTGACACAGACGTCAACACATGCAAATAAAGGGACAGAGGTGAACAAACATACAAATATAGAGGAATGTGAATATGATATGGGGGTTTTGAGTAATAAACAAATGATGTGAAATGAAATGAGAGGGATGAGAGCAGATATAATGATCACACTGTTTAAAGCTGCAGACAGAAACATCAGACTCAAGGACAGAAACACACGACCTCTAAAGTAAGAACAACTCACATGTTCATTCTTCAAACTTACAACTAGACTTTGAGATCTTAATATTGTCTGAATGATTGTGAATTTACTGTTTTTCTGCTGTTTTTTTAAATGACCCATGATCATGTTTTACTCCAAGATGAATATGGGATTATCTGAGTTTTTCAATGTGTTTCTTCCTCAGAAATGTGGAGCAAACTCTATATTTCATTCTTCTTCTCATTGGTGAGTGTGTGTTTGTTGTTTTATTGATGGTTTATAGTTTCATCAGGTTTGACTCTGTTATGAAAAAAGCATTAAATCAAACCCTCTCTTTCACAGCTCTCTGCTCTGTATCTGAATGTGTTCAGCATGATCAGTATTACTTTATACGTGAGGCGAAGAACTGGACTGGAAGCTCCAGAGATACTGCAGAGAGAAATACACAGGATCTGGCCACCGTTGACGACATGAACGACATGAACGAGGTGAAGAGAGTGAGTGCTAATCCTAATAACTATGTCTGGATTGGGTCTGAAGAAGACGAGTGTTGATGAATGGCAGTGGTCTTCAGGTGAACCTGCGCTCTATCTGAACTGGTCTACTGGACAACCAGATGGCAGAGATGAGGAGTGTGCTGTGATGAAGAATGGACAATGGAGTGATGTGTCATGTAGCAACAGCCAGACTTTCATCTGCAACAACAAGTGAGTTCAACTTTTTAAAATTACAACCATTAATTTATAGATGCACCATATACCAAATATAACGACTCCAGAACATTTACTTCTGATTAGAAAAACACGCTTCCAACTGACAGCCTTAATGTTTAATATCTTCATCACAAAGGGTCAGCACCAGTAACATCTCATACCCAGTCAACAGTTTGTCTCTCAGTGATGTAAAAGTGTAACCTCACAGCGCTCTCACTGTGTGCTCATACTGTGGTCACAATGTGAGATCACTCCCAGCTAGAAATGTTATTGCTCAAAGCACAGAACATTACAATAATAATGAACACAAACAACTTACAGAGCTTTACTTGTTCCACCTGACTGCTGCAGATTTATTTTGGTGTGGGATTGTGTTGAAATAGAAACGCTCCAGGTAGAGCCTCACGGGTTTCCATCTCATAATTATAGTTACTCATGGAGTGAACGTGCAGCAGGAGCTCATTGTTTTGGTTCAGGAGGAACTGTTAAAGGCGCCGCTGTTTGTTTTTGGCTCTCGGTGACTGAAGTCTGTCTAACTCTGTATAACCTTATGAAACGCTCTGATGACGAGTGATGCAGGTGCATATGCATTTATCAAAATTATTATTATTTTTTTATTATTTTTTTTATTATTTATTTATTTATTTTTTAGGTAGGCTATGTTGCCCTAAAAGATTTATTTTATTTTGTACAGAGCCCCTAAAGGGACGGAAAAAAATTGGGATGGGAGGAAAAAATATTTTTCAAATCTTTTGTGTTCTCTGACAAAACCTGACACACATAGACACAGAGCTGTCTGAACCACTGCCTGAGGGAAATTGAACAGGAAGTGTTTGTCTGAACTCACAACAGGTTTTGTCAGAAGACGCGAAAGATTTGAAAAATATTTTTTCCTCCCATCCTAATTTATTTCCACCACCATGTCCCTTTAGGGGCTCTGTACATCTAAAGTGAGAAAAATATATAAATTCAGAAGTTTTGTAGACAAATGTGTAAATGTTTTAAATGTGCACATTTTTAGGCTATGTGTAAAATTATTGTAATAACTGTTTGCAAATATTTTCTTTTAAGTAGTCTCTGTCAATCCACTAAAAAGCAGCATAAGAATAAAGAATACGTTTTTTTTATGTTCATTATTTTTTATCTTTGTTCTTAAAGCGTAAACACAGGAGACTCGTCTTTTGTCAATCAGACGAAGAACTGGAGAAGACGACTCAGAGTTACTGCAGACAGAATCACATTGATCTGGTCAGTGTGAGGAACCAGAATGAGAATCAACAGCTTCAGAAGTTCATCAATGATAATCACATATCTGGTGATGTCTGGATCGGTCTGTTCAGAGTCTCATGGCAGTGGTCAGATCAGAGTGACTCCTTATTCAGATACTAGAGGTCTGGTGAACCTGGAATTGAAAATGACAACTGTGTAGCGATCACTAGTAATGACGCTCTGAGAAGATTGGAATGACCGTCCCTTGCAGTGAACAATATCCTTTTGTGTGTCATGAAGGTGAGCAGATCCTCACAAACACACACAATCCATCCATCACCTCCAGATATCTTAAAGGGTTAGTTCACCCCAAAATATAATTTCTGTCATTAATTACTCACCCTCATGTCGTTCCAAACCTGTAAGACTTTTATTCATCTTCAGAAGATAAATGAAGATATTTTTGATGACAAAATGCTCAAAGATCAAAAAAATGAAAGATCCGCACACGAGAATGAAGTCAAAAGTTCCAATGAATTTATTATCCAGAGGCCACAAAAAGTGCAAGACAATGCTGTACACTCTGCACTTGCACTTTTTTTGGCGTCTGGATAATAAATTTGATTGATTCGGTCTTCAGAAAATTTGGACTAAACTGCTTGATTCATATGGATTAATTTTCCGATCTCTTTATGTCTGACATGACAAATTCCTCCACAGTGTTTGTTCTGCATGTTGTTTTTGATCAGTCTCTCTCTAGTTTCTGCTTGTGGTTTGTTTTGTGTCCAGAAAAACTGATTCTGATCAAACAGAAGATGGCGTGGTCTAGGAAGCTCTGAGATACTGCAGACAGAATCATGTGGATCTGCTGGTCTCGGTTCATTCAGAAGAGATTCAGGCGTGATGTGATGAATGTGGTTAAATGGGCGTCTACTGGGGCGGTGTGGTTGGGTTTGCGTCACTCCTGCACTGTGGGCCTCTGGTTCTGGGTGAGCGGACAGACCGTGTGCTATCAGAACTGGGCGATTGATGATTCAGAGAACTGTGATTCTGCAGTGAGATCTGGAGCAGTTCAGTTCCTGGAGGAGATCAGCGCTGGATCAGCCGTCCTGAGACTGACAGACTCAACTTCATCTGCAGCAGAAATGAAGAGAGTGAAGGATTCGTTTGTGCTGTTCTTTCACTTTCTTTTTGCCTTGTTCTATCTTTTTTTTCTTTTAATTCGCAATTTCTTTTTTGTTCAGTTTTTCATCAGATAATGTGTTTATATCAGTACAGTAAAATTAATTTAAGAGTATAAAATACCAGTGTGCACTATATATGTTTTTAAAGACCCCATGAAATCAAAATGAGTTTTCATCTGTGGCTTTTAGAAACATTTGGAAATTGCAGTCATTCTCTTCTGGAAAAATGGCTCAATATTTTTAACACAGCATATTGACTCATTTAAAAGAAAATCAAAGTAAAGCACAATCACATCAGTTGATTTCATGGGATTTTGGGATTCTGGTGGTGTGGATACTTTCTTCTGCTCCTGTTTCTAGTCATATCTTTACAAATTACTTGTTTAACATGATTGTGAGCATCTATATGTCTTAGTGAAAATGAGAAATATGGTTTATTCTTAAAGAAAAACTAAAAAGTTGAGTATAAAGTTTCTTGTAACCTGTAATTCAACAACACCAGCTCAAATAAACTTCTTTACAAACAGCATTCATATGTTGTGATGTTTATAAAACACAAATATATATACAATTTTAATAATAGAAAATGATGATATGGATATAGATACTGACTATATAGCTGAACTGAACTTTTTGGTGCACCAAAAATAACGACTTATTTAGTGATGGCCGAATTCAAAACACTGCTTCAGGAAGCTTCAGTAGTTGCACAATGAATCAGTGTATCGAATCATGATTCAGATCGCTAAAGTCACATGATTTCAGCTGTTGGCAGTTTGACATGTGATCTGAGATCATGATTCCGATACACTGATTCATTGTGCTCTGAAGCTTCCTGAAGCAGTATTTTTGAATTCGGCCATCACTAAATAAGTCGTTATTTTGTTTTTGGCACACCAATAATATTCTTGGCACTTTATAATATTAATATTGAACCACTGTACTCACATAAACCGATTTAAATATGTTTTTAGTAAATTAATGGATCTTGATAGGAGCAAATGTCATTGTTACACAATCCTACATTCTACAATATTATATATTAACTGTTCACTGAAGATGAACGAAGGTCTTACGGGTGTGGAACGGCATGACGATGAGTAATTAATTAACATTTTTGGTTAGTGAACTAACCCTTTAACATACACCTTCGTATGGTAACTTCAGTGACTCTTAACCTGTTAGCCACCCCCGCTTTTTGGAAAATCCTCCAAAAAATGACATACCCAAACTAAAAACATAGATACAGTTCATGAACCCTTTGCACTAAAAGCATAAGTAAGGTCTCTATTTGAAAGCAGACACTTTGCAGTTTATGGTAAACTCATAATTAATTATTGTCACAAAGAAGAAAATAGTTTAAAATAGCTTTGAAATTTTGAAAAGTTATTAGAAATTTATTTTTATTAAATATATTTATGAAAATAAAAGTGGAAGTTGGCCTTGTATTTAGAAAAGGACTCTAAAATGTTAACTGATGTTTATTGTCATCTATTCAAGGGTATTGTCGATATTGTGTTTGTGGTGCTAAGTGTCCCATTCAGTTTCAGTCTCCCCTGAACACATTCACACCTCTCGAGCCAGCTTAAACCTCTCGATTAGTGTCAGATAAAATAATTTGGAGATCAAGTATTTTGAGAAAATCTTTTCAGGTTGAGCGATCTAGCACAGAAAAGCAGGTATACCCGGGTACCAATGACTAGACAGACACAGCTTCTGCAACTGAACACTGTAAAACTCTAGAGGTGGTATATTCATTAATAAAATTTGGCCCTTAGTGCATACAGAGGTGTGTAAGGAGTTAACACTGTTTGGCTCAATGGGCCATCTATCTTCTGGCTTTGGATAACCCCCACCTCACTATTAGAGGTAGTTCCTTCCTCAGCTTAATCAGTGTTTTGCTCCTCCCTGTTATGCAGTAAGGTGAATCCCCATTTGAGATTCTATTCTGAATTGGAGCTTGCCTGCTCTCCTGTAGGACAGTGCTTTATTCTCCAAGCGTGTATCCACTGTGGTTAGTAATCTGGCAGAACTCCTGTCCTCGTTTCGGCGATCATTGTAGCTGGTCCAAGATACTTCGGTTCTCCCACCTTTGTCAGTTTCAGGCTTTTGATCAGCATACTCTGTCCTGGAACAAAGGGGTAAGTAGGCTTTTCTTAGGGGAGAGGAAGACACAGAAAAACATCAGCATATACAGAATTCAGTTTCTTGATGAGGGAAGTTACGTAGTCCTCCTGTATCAGCTCCAGATCACCTAGGGAAGTAATGCCTGCGTGGCCTTTGACCCATGGTGTCAGGAAAGGCCTACCCATTAGTATTTCAAACAGCGATAATTTAGTAGTGGAAGATGGAGTCATTCTTATTTCTGTCAACACCATGGGTAGCAAATCTTGCCAT
Organism: Chanodichthys erythropterus; assembly: GCF_024489055.1. Classification (NCBI taxonomy): domain Eukaryota; kingdom Metazoa; phylum Chordata; class Actinopteri; order Cypriniformes; family Xenocyprididae; genus Chanodichthys; species Chanodichthys erythropterus. Next base: position 2,913,137 of record NC_090231.1, on the reverse strand, counting down.
TTCTTTCTGGTATCTATGGAGGCTTTTGTGAGCCTTCTCTTGAGGGTTTTGGTTAAGTTGTTCCACATCAGACAATGATTGACAATGTGGAAGGGTGTGTTGAAATGCCAATCAATCGACAATGCTTTGGCCAAGAGCTGTGTTACCCTAGACGTGAATGGCATCCCATTATCGCTTTCAATAGTGGTAGGTATACCAAATCGAGGAATAATTTTTTTGGTTAGAATCTTTACCACAGACTTAGCATCCTCTTTTGGACATAGGAATGCTTCTGGCCACTTTGAAAATCTATCCACAATTACCAAAAGGTATTTCAAATTACTATTGGCGGCATGTGCGCAAAATCAATCTGCAGATTCTGAAACAGTGTTTACGGATGCGGCAGTGTGTCATGTTTATCTGGTCTGTGCGGTTTTACTTTTGCACATGTAAGACATGCATCTAAAACGAGCTTCGCCATTTTGTGTACATCTGCAATACAATATAATTGATTGATTACCTGAACTACTTTTGCACAGCTTATGTGTGACAAGCCTTGGTAATGCCTGATAAGGATTATTAATCCTAAATTCAGAAATGCTATTCTTCCCTTTTCACCTCTCAAGATCCTATCTTTATCTGAGGCACATCCATGTTTTCCCCAATGCTCCAAGTCAGCCTATGTTGGTTGACTCTGCAGGATCTTAATGTCAATGTTAGGTATATTAGTTATATGCGTAGTCATAGTTACCTGACTCTGGTTACCCACAACAAATGTCAATTTGATTTGGGCCTTTGCTGCTTCCTTAGCGGCTTCATCTGCGTTTCTGTTTCTGCATCTTATTCATCATCCCCTGGTGCTTGACCTTTAACCTTTACTATGGCCACTTTGGAGGGTAACTGTACTGCCTTAGTCAATTGTCCTATTAGGTTAGAGTGTGCTATGGGTTTGCCATCTGCTGTTTTAAAGTCTCTAGCTTCCCATGTTTTAGCAAAATTATGCACCACCCCCCATGCATACTTTGAATCAGTGTGAATAGTTACACGTTTTCCTGCCATCAGTTCAGATGCACGTTTTCCTGCCATCAGTTCAGATGCTTGAGATAACGCTTTTAATTCAGCAGCTTGGACTGAATTATAATCCAAGGCAAAAGCCTCTATTACCTCTCCAGTGTCTGACACCACAGCATAGCCACAAAGGTAGACGCCATCAGAAGGTTTTGAACATGATCCATCATGACCCTTCCGCCTCTCGGACATGCAAATGAAAATCTCGAGAATAGTCTGGAAGGCCCAATGCGGGTGCCGAAGTGATGGCTTGTTTCAAGGCAGTAAAATGTAGCTCTGCCTCATCAGTCCATTTCAAAAAAGTACTTGGGGGAGCTCTGTGGTCAATCAGGTTTCGCAAATGCCTATCATGTATGGCACAATCAGTTATCCATGATCTATAATAGTTCACTTCGAGGGGACTTCATTTTTCTGATCATCTGGACCCTATCATATGAGATCGCTCTCATACCTGGCATTATTATGTGTCCCACGTATGTCACTTTAGACTAGACCCCTTGAAGCTTGTCTCTCGAGGCCTTCAATCCAGATGGGCGAGCACATTGCAGATGATGATGGAGGCCTTTTCACAGTTTTTTTTGTCTACCCGGAAACCAGGATGTCATCTGCGTATTGAAGCATGCAAACTGTAGAAGGCAAATCAGTCATTTTAGCCAATGTTCTTTGCACTGCTGCCGAGAAAACGGCGGGTGAATCAATGGAGCCCTGAGCAAGGCATGTCCACGACATCTGTTTACCCTGAAACATAAAAGCTAAAATGGGCTGAGTATCTGGATGTACAGGTACAGAGAAGAATGCTGCGCAAAAATCAATAACCGTGAAATATTTGTGCGTACACGGGATAGAGTTAACAGTTGGAACGTCAGGGACGATCGGTGCCAACGGTGTTATCAACTGATTTATAACCCTTAAGTCCTGGGTCAATTGCCAAGTTTTCCATCAGCCTTGACCACTGGATTCACAGGCGTTGTTGTACGGCGAATGTATTGGTACGAGGACACCCTGCTGGATGAAATTATCAATTAATGGTTTGATACCATGTTCCGTATCTGTAGACAAAGGATATTGTTTAATATAGACTGGTTTGTTAGTCTTCAATTTAGCTTTATAAGGTTCCTTGTCTATGAAACCTGTGTTGTCATTGTATTATGACCACAATGATGGGTTAATCATGTGATGTACCATCTGAGGTGTGTCAGGCTGTGGTGAGACAGGCTGTGGTTCACTGGGCTTCTCCCATGTAGGCAAAGGATTTACTGAGACCGGCAAACTGGACTGGAAGGAAAACACAACTTGTTTATCAGTAAATTTAATATCCATGTTCAATTTATGCATATCATACCCCAATAAATTAATTAGAGTTCCTGTTATAATTGTAAATTTATGAAAAAATGGTTTAAATCAAAATTTAAATTTCTACAAGAGGTGTTACGGGACATGAGATGTCAGTTCCTGATATACCCACATAGTTAACTACTTGGTTAGAGATTGGACCATCATAATGTGCGGAGGTCATTGATGTCACATTGATGTCACATTGATGTCCAAAAGGAACGTTTGTGGCTGACCATGCACCATCAATTTAATATAATCTAAATCTTCACTATGATTTGAAAATGTTAGGGTCATCATTGATAAGTCGGAACTGACTCAGACTGGGGAACTCTGGCTCCCCTGTTGTTGGTTATCATGCTCTGTAGTGGGATACGTGGCTAATGGTGGTTTATTTCTCTGTTGTTGTGGCTTCACCCATTGCTTCCTCCTTTGGTGACCTTTTAATTTCCTACAATCACGGCGTATATGACCTTCTCACCTACAGTAATAGCAGACTACTGCTGAGTTTCTTTGCTGGGTCAAGGGTGGTTTTACTTCTGCTTTTTGGTCATGCACTATCCCTTGAGGTGTCTGTTTTGCACCGATGCGTTTGACTAAGAAAGCTCTCAGTTCCTTAAAAAGGTATTACAGTTTTCAGGCTCTTCCCAGTAATAAACATGGGGCGAGGCAGCTGTGCTGGACATTCATTGATTAACAATGCCTCAGTGAAATCTCCTTCCAACGTTCTTAACAGAACTGCTCTGTAATCTGCCCCTGTAAGGTGAGCATATTTTGTATGCGTTTGCAGAACAGTCACGAATTTACCAGGGTTCTGAGGAGAAGACAGGCTTTTGCATATTGACTCCATGTCAGACTTTTTTTTTCCAATTATCTTTTTTATTGATTTTTGACATTTTAATAACATAACGCACAGAATAGAAAAAAATATATATAATAATAAAATAGAAATTTAAAAAAACAAAACAAAACAAAAAAAACAGCAAGTTAAATCAAGTCAGTCCATGGTCATAGATCACAGTTCAACCTTTGTAAATGTTATGTAAACATGCCAGACATTGTAGTGTCAGAGGTCCATAAGCGGTTCCCATATCTTCCTGAAGGCATCCCACTTATCTTTTAGGACATATGTGCGTTGTTCCAGCCTTAAAGTTTCATTTAGGATTTGTTTAAACAGATTAAATGATGGGGTCTCTGTTGTTTCCAATTGAGCAAGATGCATTTCTTTGCTATATACGACATTAAGATAATCCTCTTCCTGCATGTGGTGTCCAGTGTGTTGTCCAATTCAGTACCAAAGAGGTACAGTGTTAGTGTAATGTCCAACGGGGTTTCCACAATCTTAACCAGGGCCGGCGATTGCTATAGGCGAACTAGGCGGTTGCCTAGGGCGACAAATATGTTGGGGGCGCGGGCGCGGGCGCCCTCTAGGGTCGCCGTTACGTTACGTTAGGCAAGTGCGCAGTTGATGAAGAAAATGAAGCGGTCTAATAAACCCTCCGGTGCACAGGGACGAAAACGGAGAAAGCAAGAAGATAAAAGGAAAACCCAGTATAGAGGTAAATCTTCTCATCTCAGCCATTAAGGTGTTAAATGAAATAAATTTGCTTAGTATTGTGCATCATAACATCGGGACGCATGTGATTCACGGATCATTTGCAAGTTTCACCGCAATAGAGTTAACAGGTTATAATTTGAACGTGTTTTGTCTTGCTATTTCACACATTAAATAGATATAAAACCATTCCAGCGCTAGAAAAGGAAAAAGAGGATTTAATTCGGTATCGCACGCAGGTCTGTTATCGGTACAGGCTCGCGCGCACAGAGAGCGAGAAAGAGAGAGAGGCGCGTCCTCAATGCACTTGGATGGTCACATACACGAATTATGTCAGTCAAAATAATAAAGTATTCTCGAAAACACAATCGGTTATGTCTTAATTGAACGAGGTGAGAATTCGGGATCGGATGTGTATCTATCGGATGTGCGCGTGCATGGAGTCTTACTCTTAAAGTGACAGCAACCTAAAAATACCTGCTGTTGTCTGTCATGTAAATCAAACAACAAAACACAGCTTTAACAAAGATTAATCTATATTACATTACATTTACACAGTGAACAGTTTCATTTTATATTTAATTATTACATTTCTGTACACGAAAATTAATACTACAGTTAGAACTCATATTTTATTTGTAACTTTGTTGTATTTATCTATGCTTGTAATTGGTGTACAGTATTTGTCCTTTTTGCAGTCTGTTCACTTGCCTTTAATAATGTATTAGTTAGGCTTGTAGTTTCTGCTGTGGTATCAGAGTAGTTAAAGTGGGCTAAGTAATAAATGCAAAGTTAAGTTACCCCCCCAACCCTTAATTATTTTATTGATTTATTTTTTTTGCTGATCCGAAAAATGATCCAAACCGTGAGTTTTGTGATCCGTTGAACCACTACCTTGAACGTTTCATTGCTGTCACTAAGCTATCACTAGCTAGCTAGTTACTTTGCTAGTTTGCTACGTATTACTAGCAAATGTAACTTCATTGATAACCTACATGGATGTAAATGTCAAAAGACCAGTATTTCGGATAACGTATGCATGCTAGTTATGAAAAGTACAGTTGCTCTCTACTCTACATTCATTATAACTAGCAGGCTCATACACATACAGTAACCATTATGCTGATAGTGGTGTTACTTCGGTAAAGTTGGTTTTATATTCACACATTCAGACTTCTGATAAATTCAGACTTTCCAATAAATGTGCAATAAATTAATGTTTGGGCAATCTCGCCTAGGGCAACCAAAGGGCTAGAGCCGGCCCTGATCTTAACAGTTAGATCATGAACTGCCTTCCAGAAATGTTTTAATTTCCTGCATTCCCAAAAAACATGCATACTTGACCCTTTACATGTTTTACAATGATGACATCTGGGGGATGAATTAGGAAACATTTTTCTTAAGCGGTACATTCTGTGCATGAATTTATAATTTATAATTTTGTTCGATTATTTTATTACAGGACACTGAGGAAAAAACATTCTGACATATCGTATCCCACTGATCGTCATCAAAAGCACATCCCATATCCTTCTGCCATATGTTCCTAAGTGGGGTTAAGGAAGACCTGTAATGATCCAACAAAGTGCTATATATTTCAGAGATTTTTCCTTTTAATGATGTCGATTTTACCAAAATCTCCTCAAGATTTGTTAGCCCCAAAGATAGACGTTTTTCCCCTTTTAGGGTGTTTATTAGATGGCGAATTTGTAAGTATTTTTAAAAGTCCCGTTTAATTTCATATTCTGACATTAAAACAGCAAAGGACTTGAGCGTATCACCATCGAACAATTGTTGGAGTTGGTATATGCCATTACTTCTCCACTCTGCAAACAAAGAACCACCAATAGATGATGGCAGATCTGGATTTAGGGATAAGGGGGAAAGCCTGGAGATTTTACCAAAATTCCCACAGAACTTGTTTGTGTCTTGCCAAGCCCGTAGAGTGTTGTAAACTACATACGTTTTTGTTATTTGATGTAGTTCCTTTATGTTGTTAATGAATGGTAGCAAGGTTGTAGAAATAGGAGTACAGAGTTCTTCTTCTATGTCTATCCAGACTGCACTATTACGTCTTTGCACCCAGCTAATAATGTTCTTTGTCTGGGCGGCCCAATAGTACCTCTGTAAGTCTGGTACTGCCAGTCCCCCTTTCTCTCTGGATTTTGTTAGAGTTTTAAAAGCTATTCTTGGTGAGGAATTTTTCCAGATGAAAGAGGTTAACATTTTGTTTACAGATTTAAAGAAAGTTTTATCCAAGTAACAGGGCAGTGACTGAAATAAATAACTAAAACGGGGCAGAACATTCATTTTAATTACATTAGTTCTTGTCCATAAAGCATCCCCTTGATTAGTATTTGTCTGCCACCTAAATCCCTATATTGCTCGTTAATTATAAAAGGTATTCTTTTATGAATAAGTATTGCGGTTCCCCTTTTATTGCTAGTAAAGCTAGAAAAATAAACTTGCCCGACCCAGTCTCTCTTGAGTTTTTTGTGCTCTTCGTTGGACAAATGGGTTTCCTGAAGGAAAGCTATGTCTACTTTTTCTTTTTTAAGAATGTAAGAACTCTCTTCCGCTTGATTGGGTGGCCAAGGCCTCTGACATTAAACGTTATTACATTAAGTGTACTAAACATACAGAGTTTTGCCTGTTACATTGCGTTCGCGTGACCATGATAGAAATGAAGTAAAAGAAAAAACAATATAAGACCAAAGAACTAATGAAAGCAAAAATGTAACATGGGTAGAGCATGAGGGGCCCCCTCTACCCATTCCTTCCCCGCCTCCCCAAAACCCTAGCCTAGTCCCCAAACGACAAGGCAACACCCTTGAAACATGTAACACCCTCAAGTTGACTGGCAAGTAACAACTAACTGTCAACAGTGCACAACTATTTAGAAAAAGGCAACGTCTCTGTGCAGAAGGATGGCAAGATAAGAGTTAAAGCTTAAATTTCTTGGGTGGTACTTCACTCCACATAACAACAAGCATGCAGGTAATGTAAAAAAAAAATAATAATAATAGATAAATAAATAAATAAAAAACACCTTTTAAATTTGTCCAAATAAACAATATAATAGCATAAAAAAGATATATGTATAATAATTGTTCTCAAGTGCATACATATACACACACACACACACACACATATATATATATATATATATATATATATATATATATATATATATATACATATATACAAAAATAAATAAATAAAAAAAATTGCACAGCTTTGCTCTCTTCTACATACCTTGTTAGAAAAGTATCAAATATATCCAAAATAAAGTGACAGTTATATAAAAAGGCTGCTAATATTCATGGAAAATAAATAAATAAAATAAAGATAAAGCAACAGACTGTTTTATAGTAGCCTGTGTGTGCCTGCTGCGGATTGTTCATATATCCCACCGATGTAGAGCCCAACGTTACCTGGCTTAACTGTCCACCAACAGGCCCAATAGTGAGCCTGATTTCTGCACAGAAATGTGTGTACTCATCCCTCTTCGGGTATAGAAAATGATTCAGATCAAACCTGGTACATTTAGGCTATTTTACAGTAATTTTGCGGTGAAATTCCTCAGCCTCTTGTGGGGAGGAGAACATCTGGATCTTCCTGTTGTGTAGCATTCTCAGTTTACATGGTTGGAGGTGAAATCCTCGGAAGGTCCCCATGTCAACAAACAGCTTTTTAACAGTGTTGAACTCCCGTCTTCGTCAGATCGTCTCCGCGGAGAAATCCTGGACAAATGTGAGTTTGGATCCGTCGTGTGCAGTGTCCCGTTGTCTTGTGGAGCGTAAGACGAATTCTTTATCTTGATAGTTGAGAAAGTGAAGGAGGACGGCTCGATTCTGGTTGGGGATAGCTGAGGCCAGGGTACGGTGGGCTCTTTCTAATATGAATACTCTGTCGGATTCGATGCCCAGCCACTGGGGTAACATATCGGTTATAAAGTCCAAAAGAGGACGCTTACCCTCAGCTCCCTCTTTAAGACCAAACAGCCGAATATTTTTCCTCCTACCGCGGTTTTCTAGGTCTTCTGTATTTTCTTCCAGGTATGCGAGCCGCCTTGTTGCTTTAGCCAGATCCCTCTCACTCCTATCCAGCGCGTCCTCTGTAGCGGCTATGCGGGCTTCAGCTTCCTCGATTCGTTTTTCATTAGCTGTCACGTCTCGTTTAATTTCACCTAAATTATTCTCGATCACAGAGATAGAGTTCGTCAGCTCCCCCAGTTGGTTGTTTATTCCGTCCAGCTTCGAGCTGAACTCAGAGCGGAGTGATTTAAGCTCAGTTAGCACGTCGGTTACACTAGCCATGCTGTTCTCTTCGACACTCTCGACCGGAGAAGATATCTTCGCGCTTCGTGCGCTTGTTTTGCGAGCATTCGAGAAGATTTCACACTCCTTTGGTACAGGGGGTTTAGGCATTATTTGTATTATGAAGTTGACCAGGTTTGCAAAGGTCTGGAGCTGTTTAATGTGCGATGTTGTACGGAGCCGTCAAACTATGCTGCCATCTTGTTCAGGCTCTCTAGCGCCCCCCATATCAGACATTTTTAATGGTTTCACAGATATCGCATTTCCAGCTCTTAGCCACACCATTGCGTTCAGGCTGGGCGCCTCAGTTTCGCTTCCCCTTTTTACAACTTTCGAATCATTCTGCAACTTTTTTGGTTTTATCACAGAAGGTGCAGATGGTTCAATACCCATACAATAGGGTGGGTTTTTCTGCTACAAGTGCTTTTTTCTGGGCTACATAAGCAGCTATCTGTTTCTTTTCTGGCCCCTCATCCCAAATTTTCTTTATTTCTTTCCAGACATTAAAACTTTTTGTCATATAATCATAATCCCATTGCGGGTCCCCCCATCCCTGCTTCACTAAACGTTTAGCCAATTGCATATTTTCTTCTGTAAGCGAACCCTCTCGGGGGTATGATAATTCAATTTGTGGTTTCATTTGTTCTGACCACCCTGCCATATTACTGACATAGGGTTCAGTGTAAAATCCCTGATTGTTTCTAAACATGAATTCAACTGGCGTTTCATTAAGTAGTGGTCTAGAGACCGAACCCCCCATCTTCCACTTCAGTATAAGTAATTAATTTCAGTGTTAGTAGCGTACGCAAATTTTTCTGTACTCAATTGCCCAACCTCAATTGCCGTACATGCATTGTATTGTGACGTGGGTGATGGTCCTATGTTAGGCTCACACAAGACTTTTCGTCCTGATTGCCTCTATGTCACCTTCTTTTTTTTTGGGGTGTTTTCAGCTAATTTTGGGCTCTCGCCAAATTAGTCTGGCTCCCGCCAAACTGAATTCAGGTCACCCCTAGAACACTTTTTTTTTTATGTCACAATATATCAACATGCAATAACAATTGAAATCATTTTCATCAATATCAAATATTACAACTTTTTTCTTTTTTTTTTTTTTTTCCGCAAATTAGTATACGCTGCCGTGATCCGAAGTACAGTGTGATCAGTACTGCACTTCCAACCACCCCAGTTAATAGCTTAATCAAAGGTACTGTTGCCAGCCGTAGTGTCACAACAATGGAACTGATAGTCCACTAACAATTGGTGATTCAACCCAATCACTGTTATGATAATAGTTATTTAAAACTACTGTTGCCAGCCGTAGTGTAACAACAATGGATATATTCCACTAGCTACTAGTGATTACAAAAAAAAACTCTCGTATTTCCACGAGATGTTATAATAGGATCCTACAGGGGTAAGTGCATACTTTTGCATTTAAGAAATATCCAAAAACACTTACCCCCTTTTCCGTAGGTCCTCCGATCCCCGGCGCGCTTTTCTCTTTTCCCAGTTCACAGGGAGAATCCCCCCCATTTCGCGGACGAGCCCCCAAACTGTCAGATAAAATAATTTGGAGATAAGTATTTTGAGAAACAATAACAAATAATAATAACAAATAATAATAGGGTGCACAGGTTTCACGTTTACCCCCTTGAATTTATATAATTAGAGAGTTTTAGGGCACAAGGAAACACTACATGTGCATGTGCATGTATGTTAATGTAAACACAACATGGCTTACTCTGAGTCTACACTATTACCAGCTAAAATGTCAAGGTTCCTACACATGATAACACATGATGTACATAAATAATGCATGTCAAAATGAAAAACACAGATACTTACAAAACCAAAAGCAGGAAAGAATTTGCTTTAACATTTGCTGTTTCTTGCTCTCCAATAGCTGTAAAATGCAGGAAATGTTTATCGCGAGATCTGGCAACAGTGATCGAGAGCTAACGTTCAAGTCTCACGCTGCCAGTCGTTAATAATTGTAATCGTAAATTTGTATTTAACTTAAAATTAAAGACAGTCATATGTGTGGTGTGTGTGTGCGTGTGTGTGTGTGTATATATATATACATATATGTACATATATATATATATATATATATATATATATATATATATATATATATATATATATATACTGTAACGGGATAAATATCATAGTTCAAGGGTTCTTTAAGTAAATCCTGCTGAAATGTGTTCACGCTTCCTATTGGTTGCGCTGGTGGCGCTATAACCCACCGAGTTTGAACAATCTGCAGCAGAGCTAGAGAGAACTGCTGTGGGTGAGTCGTTTCTGCTGCAGCTCCGTATTAAAAGTTAAAAATATAAGTTTCATGTTGAATGTTAGACGATGTATGAAGGGGATTGCACACATTGAACACTAGTTGACTTATAGAGTGTGTTTTCTGTTCATATTTTTGTGTATTTGATAGTTTTATTTCCGTTTGTAATGAACCGAATCTTTCCATGTGCGTCATTCCATGTGCTCCCGAACTAGTGAAATGTCTCGTACAGATGGAGCTGAAGCAACTTTACTCACTTGTTTCTCTTTCTTCTACTGCTCTGTGCAGGTAATTGTTTTTGTATTTAAGAATTTACTATTTTGTAGAACATGTTGTTTTACGGAAAAAAAATGTTATTTCTAGACATTTTATTCTGTTTAATATAAAGTGGATGATTATTATATCTTATATTTAATATATTATAATATTTCTGTCTATGCATATTATTATCTGATATTGAAAACTACTATACGATCACAAAGCATTAAATCTAAGAAGTCAAATTGTTTATTGTTATATTGGTAGCAGCAGAGCTAGAGAGAACTGCTGTGGTGAAATGTCTCGTACAGATGGAGCTGAAGCAACTTTACTCACTTGTTTCTCTTTCTTCTACTGCTCTGTGCAGCTCTGCGCAGGACAAATAAATACTGTGATCATCCGTATTCTGAGTTGCGTGTTAATGAAGGGTGAGACAAGACGGGCCAGAGAAAAACCAAAGAGGGTCAAATATATATATAGCCCGCCCATAAGAAGGACGACATTTTAGTTCTTACAGCTCTGTCAACTGCTCACTATAAAGTTGCTTTCATTGTGTGTGCGTTCGAAAGAAGTAAGTGTGTTGTTTATATCTTATGCTTATATGATTTTAACATCTTGTTTCTTGTCTTTAGTGTGAGAATTCGAGTTTTAATCTGTTACCGGTCTATTTATCATAACTGCATCATCTCATAAGTGCGCGAGTCCGGAGCGTATCCAGCCATCTATAACGCGCACATTTAATACAGCGAGTGTGTGTATTGCATTATGATTATTAAGATATTAATATGTTAATCAGCATATAGGGTTTTTGCTTGTAAATAAACTTTCCAGGCAGTATTGTTTGGTTTTATTTAAACATTTACTGCTGCTGTTATTATGTATAGTGTATTATTTCAGTTGTGATTTATTATGTATATTTCTTTATTTTAGACACCACACACGTGCCATATGTATGTGAAAGCGTGCATAATAAACGGAACATCAGTTGAGCACCGACCTCTGGTTTTTGTGCGTTCTTACCGACGCCCCTGGTGATCACAAATTAAAATAACAATGCCAGTACAGTCCTTTATATCTATTCAACATGGACCTTCGAGCCGGAGTCTGTGATTGCCATGGAATAAGATGTCCAGAGCCAGTGTAATGACAGAGTCTGATCCTGATGTCCACAGATGGGTGCCAAGGCCCCCACGTCACTTGGTGGATTACGAGGTAGAATAGAGAGGCTTCCAGCACACATACCCACCTGTTTCCAGACTGCAACTCGCGCACCACAGAGAATCAGAAACGCAAGGTGCACTTTATCAGTCAGAGGGAGCTGCCGAGATGACACCCCTCACCCGATGGCAGGAGTTGGAGCAGGAGGATGAAATCACTGGAGAACCATATGCAGACAAAGATGCTCAAGCAGTGATTCAGCAGCTCAGAGAAGAGAATCAGCAACTGCATCAAACCATTAGAGATATGAAACATAAAATAGAAATGGATGAAACAGCCTCATCACAGATTCCCGTCCCTCTGCCCCGTACCAAATCACCACGTGAGGCCTCTGTAACCCCGACTAAACTTAGACCCATGCCCGCTCCACGATCCCACAAGTCCATTGCAGATTGCAGTAGACAGGCTGCTAAAGAGACAGGGGATTCAGAGCGTGCTTCTGTATTATCAAAGTCTGTGGATGATGAACAAGTTAGTGCCTCTGCCATTTCAGATGACCTGTGCAGAATGAGTCTCAAGTCACCAGGGCAAGCCTGTCACGTATCGCTCAAGTTCCCCTAGCCATCCTCACACTGCATGAAAAATGGGATTTTCGTCCCCGTAAACGGACGGAAATCTCCCTAATTTTCGACAATTAACGGCAATTTACAGCCTGTGAACATCGCGTTCATCTGTGCCACACGGGTGTGTCTCATACGTCCTGAAAAGTGAAGCCGTGGGCTCTCTGATCGCCCCCTGGTGGCTGGATGCAGTACAAGTCATAAACCCGCCCTCTCAATGCAAACGAATGGCACTTGTCAAAATAACAAAAAATTAATAACACATACAATAAAATTTTCCGAAAGATGGTTTTGGTCATTTAAGGTAGTTGTTATCATGCTGATATATATTCAATAGTTCATTTTTGTGATCAGTGTGATTTTTGCAAGCAATTTGGTGCTATAGAAACGGGGCGTGTCGTCACGATTTACAGTTGATTGACAGCTTCTCTGAGGACTGTCGGAGCTTTGAGGGGAGATTGAAGATGAATAAATACCTATTATTTTTCGATTTCTGTGTTATTTCTCACTGACAAAAGTTGTTGTTCAGCAGTAAACTGTCCTAACCGACCTACAGATCTGACGGATCACTGAGTTTTTTTCGGTCACGTTAAATGTGGGCTTTATAAGCTAAATGTTATGATGTTAGCCATGACGTAAAAAGCAGGTGATCATAATCTGGCAGTTACTAATTATCTTTATGGGTATAAAATAATAATTATCATGACAAAACTAATCCCTACTCTAGTTAATTAAAGAGCACTGTCTAACGTTACAGCAATCGATCTGCTGTAGAGTTAGTTCAACTTTACCGAGGATTCAAAAGCATTATTGCTCTAGAAACAGAATATTTTTTTACAAGTATAATTTTAATTTGTGTATAATTTATTTATTTAAAATACATCAATTACGATATGTTGTTTTGACCTAGTTATGAGTAAATTAGTTTAAAACTGAACAATGTGCATTAATAAACATTCAAATAAATGTTAAATAAATAAAATTCCTTATTGCCAGATGTAATTAGCATCGTTTAAGCCAAATGAAAAAGGGAGGAGGAAAAGAAAAAATATAATAAACAATAGATAATAAAACAAATAGGTGATCTGATCTTGGTGACGCAGACGTCTGGGCGGATGTTTGATACCGCGACTCCGCCTCCGCCTCCTGGTTTCACTGACGAGTCTTTCTGCGCATGCCCAGTTTCCAACATGCCAGAGATGTGCCGTTTATTCAAAGAAAGAGCTTTATTAGCACAAACACAACCACACAACCATGTACAAAACGTAGGAGATCTGCCCACACAACAAATGGGAAGCTCACGAGAAGCCCAAAATCCTACAGCACCATGAAATGTCTGTTTTCCGCTTCGGAGCTGTAGGTAACTAGCGGCATTCTGTCTGAATTCAGTCCATTTTGCAGTGCGTTGTCCTGTACTTTGGAATCGCCTCAAATCTCGACTGCAGCGTGGCACAGAGCTCGGTGCAATCCATCCAGACACCCCGTCAACGATGCCGTCTTCCTCATCAGACATCAGGTCTACGGTAGCGCACTTCCAAAGGCCCACCACATCCTCAGCTAGCACACGGTCTTGCTTCTAGCAGCTGTAAAAACAACCAATAAAGAGAATCAGTATTGCGCAATGCACTGCGTATGGACTCAACACATCTATTAATGCACCTTAAAAAGTAGTCACACTGACCAAAAACTGATCTAATCTCATAAATCTTACCCTCTTTCTTCTCGCTCAACTCCGAGCTGAACGCTTCACAGCTTCCGCCTGCGATGCAAGATCTGGATGTTTGTACGTTACCTGAAGCTCCTGTGTACTGTCTATATATGTCTTACAGGTAGCTGGAAAACAATTAAATGAGAGTGATATGAATAAAAAACAACATGTAAAAGAACTTAAACAATAAAAACAATAAAGGAGAAAATAGTAAAAGTTACTTACACTTGTGCTACTTAAAAAAACTTATTTTTAGGCTACTTTTAGCTTAAATAGCAGTCTTACCGCAATCTTAGGATTGTTCACCCGTCTTCTCTTCTTAGAGTTAGTATTTTCCACACAGTATTTCGAATCCAAAGCAGCCAACCTATCTTCTATGGACAGCAACCTGGAGTTTACTAAAGTGAACTGCTCACATCGGCAGCCCACTGATAGCATTCAGCAGTTTCTTCTCACCGGTGTTACGGATCAACTGGGGATTATGTTAACTGGGGGCGCACGCGAGCACGCAGATAGTTTTACCTGGATTTCCAGCAGATGTTAGACGGCGACAGATTCGTCACATGCGATATTCCACAGATTATAGATTTAAAAACGTATGTTTCACCAGCTGTATAATGCGTAATAAATCGCCTCGATTATGCGGTGTTCGTTCCTGCGTTTTTGGAGCAGTTTTAAGGAAGTTTATCATGCTCTCACGTCACGCTCACAAACCACGCCCACGTTAACATGGGACACTAGTTTCAATGAATGTTAAACTTGTCAACGAAATTAAGTAAAGTATAAATATTCATTTTCAACAATAGTGTATCATATTGTGTCTGTAGTGTGCTGCCATGTTTTCTAAACACAAATTACAAGAGACAGATTAAGCTAAAATTAGCAGTAGGCTATCTAAAGCAAACATGAATTGCAAAGTCCTTAATGTTTTTATTAACAAGTCTTGTTAATTGTTGTTGCTATTGTTCATAATCAAATTATTTATTTTATGAGCGATTACATATATTAAGGGGAAAAAAACAGATACTTTGGCTTGTGTTTGTTCTATGTGATTTTACTGATTTTGTTGATTTTATTTTCTAAGATTTCTTGCTTAGGTTTCAAGTACACTCTGTATCCTAAAACAACCATGTTTCATTCTGGATTTATGACTGATTTGAACTCAACTTTGCTTTGGCTTAGGAATTATAAAAACTTGACTTTGTGCAGGCTTGTATCATACTCTGCTCCAGAGTCATATCCATCAATGGACTGGAAGTAGCATATGGATACCTGCAGACATTTCTCTCAAAATTAGTCAATTCTTAGAGAATTTGCATTTGTATAGCTCACAGCATTCTCATTTACATGTTAAAGCCTCCCCTGGAATTAGGGGAAGGGGGTCACGGGGGGGACAACTGCCAAGCAAGGCCCACGTCAATTTCTGACAATTCACGGCAGTTTTCGGTGTTGCCTGCAAATTGCCGTGTGCAGTCGTAAAACTGAACTTCCACGACAATCTACAGTGCCGCTTACTGACGAAAATCCTACTTTTCATGCAGTGTCAATCAAAACGTTTGACCCAGTCTTATCCAGCACGCAGCCCAGAATGCTACACAAACTATGCCCCACATCAGCAATGGCTGCCTTATCGTGCCCCCTCACCTGTTCTTAGTTTTAGAGAACAGCCAGACTACAGCACAAGGCCTTATCATCCACCCAAAGACTTTATCCCTGATAGCCGCATACCTCCTACTAGAGAGAGCATCTATAGTGGTCCTACACCTTCCATTCCTGACTTTACAGCAGAGGACCCAAGGCAGTTTGTAAGGCTAAAGATATCGCTCGAGAATTTACTGCCGCATACTGCCACGGAACAGTTCAAATACCAGATTCTGTTAGAGCATCTGAAATTTTAGGAGGCCCTTCTAATCGCAGACTCCTATAGTAACTCCCGTTATCCCTATACATACACCATGCAATCACTGTCTGAGCACTATGGACAGCCCCACCAGCTGGCATTGGGGAGAATTGCGGAACTGATGGATGGCCCTAACGTTCGTAGCGGAGATACCCAGGCATTCAGGAGGTTTGCCCTCAGAGTCAGAGCATTGGTGGGGATGCTTGATCAGTTGGGTGACAAAGGAAGCATTGAGTTACAGTGTGGTTCACATGTAGCTAGACTCATGTCTAAACTGCCTCACGATCTTAGAGCCAATTTCAAAAGGTATGTTCACCCTCTCAGAAACCCCATACCAAACCTGCTTGATTTCTCACACTGGCTTGAGTTTGAACTGCAGGTTCAGCCCACAGATAGTAGAGTTTGTATAGGTAAGATGAAGGGATGTGGTGCTTTGCAGAAAGAGCAGACACCCTCTACAGGCAGCTGCCATTTTGCACAGAGGAGAGCAGTCCACAAGCATTACAGCTGCCATTAACTCAGAGACAGAAACGCCTGGCAGGTCTGTGTACTGTCAC
Source organism: Chanodichthys erythropterus (assembly GCF_024489055.1). Classification (NCBI taxonomy): domain Eukaryota; kingdom Metazoa; phylum Chordata; class Actinopteri; order Cypriniformes; family Xenocyprididae; genus Chanodichthys; species Chanodichthys erythropterus. The sequence goes on along the minus strand of NC_090231.1, from coordinate 2,896,387 downwards.
TACTGTGACAATAAACAACACTTCCTCAACCAGTGTAGTAATTTTGCACAGTTAACAAATGAGTTGAAAACTAACTGGATTAAGTTGAACAAGAGATGCTGGAGGTGTGGACGGAAACATCAGGCAGCCCAGTGCCGATTGAAAGTCACATGTAAGGTTTGCACAGGAAAGCACCTAACAGCCCTGCATGACATAAATAGCAGGTCCACAGTGACAAAGAACACTGAAGTTCAAAAAGAAAGTCAAACACTATATCTGGATCGTCCAGTAGGGGGTAGCCAAATTCTCCTGAAACTCAGTAAGGTGCTATTACATCATGGCAAACATAATTTGATGACTTATGCCAAATTGGGATGATGGTTCGGAGCGTACAATCTTACTTCATGATGCAGCACAACAACTCCAACTCAATGGCCAACCATAGAATCTTTCCTTGAGAACGGTCAGACACGACACTCAAGTCATTTCAGGCACCAAAGTGTCCTTCACACTTTCCCCTGCCTTTCAGCCCAATAAAAGATTCAAGATAAGGGATGCATTCACTGCAGAACATTTAGGTTTAGCCAAACATTCACATCCAATGCCAGATCTACAGGAGAAATTCAAGCATCTCAAAGGTCTGCCTCTTCAAGGCTTTTCTCAAGTGCAACCACTGTTACTCATAGGCTCTGATCACCACCATTTGATTGCCCCTATAGAGCCAGTGCGTTTCGGACCACCAGGTGGGCCAGCTGGTGTTAAAACTAGGTTAGGCTGGACACTGCAAGGGCCTGCAAATGTAGTTCAGCACCAGTTACCAGCACAGCAGTGTCTTTTCACATCCGTTGCCTCCCCAGCATCAGAGCTCCTGCAACATGTTGAAAGACTGTTAAGACAGTTAGACACTTTACCTTACCATAATGAGAAAGTGGTGACACGCTCAAGATGTGATCAAGAGGCCATAGATATGCTTGAGGCCAAGACGGTAAGGTATGCTACACCCCTCTTACACAAAAAAGAGATGCCCAAGCTGACAGCACCGAAGGAGGCAGTCCTCCCCCACCTCAGAGGTTTGGAAAAGCGTCTTAGTAAAGATCTAGAGTTGGCCAAAGCATACAACCAGGAAATTGAAAGGCTGTGCAGGTTATGCAGTTAAACTGGCTCCTGAGGCTGTAGACCAGACCCCTGAATCTTGGTACATACCTCACCATATGGTACACTATAATGGTAAAAACAGAGTAGTGTACAATTGCTCCTTCCAGTTTGAGGGCCATAATCTCAATGAGTATATCTTACCAGGGCCCACTCTCACTTCCACATTGCTAGGCGTACTACTCCGCTTCAGAGAGCATACGGTGGCTATCACAAGCGACATCAAAGGCATGTTTCATCAGATTCGTCTACTGCCAGAGGATAAGCCACTGCTCAGATTTCTGTGGAGAAACATGCAGTTTGAGAACCCTGTAAATGTGTATGAGTGGCAAGTGTTACCCTTTGGAACTACTTGCAGCCCATGCTGTGCAACCTTTGCTGTACTGAAGCATGTCCGTGACCACACCCAACCAGATGAAGATGTACGCTTGTCCGTAGAAAGACATTTCTATGTCGACAATTTTCTTCAAAGTGTACCTTCCACAGACAAAGCCACTGAACTGGTGAATAAACTACAAGCTCTTCTCTCTTCAGGTGGGTTTGAACTTAGACAGTGGGCTAGTAACATTCCTTCTGTTGTTGCCAACCTTCCAGTAGAAGCTAGATCGGAAAAGAATGAGCTGTGGCTCTCAGAAAAGCAGTGTAATGTCTCAGAATCCACCCTGGGTCTACGTTGGCTTTGCCAAACAGACACTCTTGGCTACAAAGCACGGCAGCTAGAACCACAAGTGCCCACAATGAGATATATCTATCACGTTCTAGCCAGTCAGTATGACCCTTTGGGTTACATGATCCCATACACAACAAGAGCCAAAGTCCTGGTACAACGATTGCGGGACAAAAAATGCGACTGGGACGACCCCAAGCTGCCAAGTGACCTTCATCAAGCCTGGTGCACGTGGGAGGAGGAGCTGCAGGACATTGAGAGAATTGCCATCCCACAATGTTATAGCAGCCCCCAACTGGATTCTGAGGCTTGCATAAGAGACATTCATATATTTTGTGATGCTTCGGATCATGCATATGGGTCAGTTGCATATCTCAGAACACAAAATGTGGAAGGCCATGTGGAGGTTGCATTCATTGCAGCAAGATCTAGAGTGGCACCTAAATGCCAGTTGTCTATACCGAGATTAGAACTATGTGCAGCACTCACAGGGGCCCAGTTGGCAAGGCTGCTAGAAAGAGAACTCACCCTGGCCATTCGGCAGCTGACCTTATGGAGTGACTTCAAAACAGTGCTGACATTGATTCAGTCAGAATCTTGCAGATATAAAGTGTTTGGGAGCATGAGAGTTGCCGAGATTCAGGAGCTGACTTCTCCTCAGACATGGCGGTACGTTAAATCTGAAGACAACCCTGCAGATGACATCACTCACGGTAAATCACTCTGGCAGCTCTCTCAGCCTTCTAGATGGAACCGAGGGCCAAACTTTCTCAGGCAGGACCCAAAATACTGGCCCAATGACCCAGTGGAGTCAGCCACAGACAGCACAGAAGAGAAAAAGGTGAGCTTCTGTGGTCTTACTACAATAGATCTTTCTAAGGCTATGCAAGACTTCTCTCAGTTTCACATTTTCATAGAACTGGTTGAGAAAAGAGCACTAGAACAGTATGGACAAACAAAACAATCAGAAGATTTATCTGCTTCAGACTATGCAACAGCTGAGATCTCTCTTCTAAAGGAAGCACAAGCGACATGCTTCCCTGCTGAAATTGCGGCATTAATGGCTGGCAAACCTTTGCCTTCTAACAGCCGGTTACTCACACTTGCCCCAGAGCTTGATAAGTCTACTGACCTCATAAGAGTAGGTGGCCGTCTACATCACAGTGATTTGCTTGACCAAGAGACTGCTCATCCCATAATCCTTGAACCCAAACACCCCCTTAGTCAACTTTTAATTCAGCATTTTGATGAAAAATTACATCACCCAGGTCCAGAAAGAGTATTTGCTGAGATACAACGCCGATACTGGATTCTGAGAGGCTGAGAGGCTGTACGTCGACATCAACAAAAGGGCAGTGAGTGCAGAAAATGGCGCGGGAAACCTGAAATCCCACACATGGCTGATTTGCCACCTGCCCAACTTCGCCTCTACCAACCTGCATTCTATTCAACTGGTGTTGACTGTTTCGGGCCTTTCACAATTAAAATAGGATGGCGCAATGAGAAACGATGGGGAATTATTTTTAAATGTATGACCACTAGAGCAGTATATATTGACGTGCTGACCAACATCAGCTCAGATTCATTCCTCATGGCGTTACGCCGATTCATTGCACGCAGAGGAAAACCCCATGAACTCTTTTCGGACCAGGGGACTAATTTCAGAGGAGGTGAACGAGAATTGTCAGAAGCATTCATAGCCCTGCAGCCCAACCTGCAGAGCCAACTTGCAAAGCAGCAAATCCAGTTTCACTTTAATCTCCCAGGAGCTCCCCACTTCGGTGGTATATGGGAAAGAGAAATCAGGTCCCTGAAAGCTGCACTCAACCAGACTCTTGGAGCACAACATGTGCCTGAGGAAGTGCTGACTACAGTCCTTGTAGAAATCGAAGGAATCCTGAACTCTAAACCCTTAGGGTATGTGTCTTCAGATGTGGCAGATGTTGATCCTATCACTCCAAACATCCTTCTAATGGGGCGGCCGGACTCCGACTTACCACAGGTTGTATACCCCAAGTCAGAACTACTGAGCAAAAAGCACTGGAGACACAGTCAGATCCTCGCTGATCATTTCTGGGCACACTTAATAAAGCGGTATCTACCTGAATTACAAACCCGTTCAAAGTGGATGACTGAAGGGGCCAAGAACCTGGAGACTGGAGCTGTGGTGATGATAGTTGACCAGCAACTTCCCAGGGCACTTTGGCCAGTGGGTAAGATCACAGACACATTACCAGGAACTGATGGTCAAATCCGAACTACTGAAGTGCAAGTGGGTGATCGTAAATATGTTAGACCCGTAAGTAAGCTAATCCGTTTGCCAGTATTACCAAATGATGACAAAGACTCTTAAGCCTTTTCTGTATTGAATTTACTACATAAATTGGGGCGGCTGTTGATAAGGCCCAGTATTTTCCATACTATTTACTGATTTGATGTTGATATGATTGACAGACTAGTTGGGCCCGCCCATAAGAAGGACGACATTTAAGTTCTTACAGCTCTCTCAACTGCTCGCTATAAAGTTGCTTTCATTGTGTGTGTGCGTTTGAAAGAAGTAAGTGTGTTGTTTGTATCTTGTGCTTATATGATTCTAACATCTTGTTTCTTGTCTTTAGTGTGAGAATTCGATTTATCATAACTGCGTCATCTCATAAGTGCGCGAGTCCGGAGCGTATCCAGCCATCTATAACGCGCACATTTAATACAGCGAGTGTGTGTATTGCATTATGATTATTAAGATATTAATATGTTAATCAGCATATAGGGTTTTTGCTTGTGAATAAACTTTCCAGGCAGTATTGTTTGGCATATTTATGGCTGTTATTTCTGCTAATGTACGGTAATGCACCACCAAATGGTGCTCTATCTGATTGTTTTATTTAAACATTTACTGCTGCTGTTATTATGTATAGTGTATTATTTCAGTTGTGATTTATTATGTATATTTCTTTATTTATTTTAGACACCACACACGTGCCATATGTATGTGAAAGCGTGCATAATAAACGGAGCATCAATTGAGCACCGACCTCTGGTTTTTGTGCGTTCTTACTGACGCCCCCTGGTGATCAAAAATTAAAATAACAACGCCAGTACAGTCCTTTATATCTATTCAACAATATATATATATATATATAACATTGCGAACATGATGGGATATCAACCATCTCATGAACTTCCTGTCCAAAAACTACAATAAATCAGGACTGACTATAGGTGGGCTACAAATAGCCGGTCTGACTACGAGCTAAATCATGTCTACGCACAGCCTACGCAATATAACATGTCAAAGATATGAAACCAAACACCTTGAAATCACTGTTGACTTCACTTACATGATGCAATATCATACATCTCGGAAGTTATTTTGGCAAAAACGACATGTAACCAAATTAAAGATTGTTTTGGCTAAAAGTGGGTTACACATAGCCGGACTATATGGGGTTTATAGTTAACCCCTGGTCTCACTTGCGCTCGTGAGCTATCAACACCTGGGTGATGACGGCGTAAATGACTGGACATTAGAGCATACGGCACTCGAAGTGAACAGTTTACAAAGAGTGACTGTTTTGACCACGCTTTTTGATTATCGTTGTTGTAACGTTTTGCGCATCCATCGACTGAAACATACATTATCTGAACTCTAGGGTGCGTTTACACAACGATTAAAACAGAGAAGTTTTTCCTTTGTGTTTTCCAAGTACAGACAAAACCACCGTTAAAATGATCCCCATTCATACAAATCCGTGAAAATGACTAATAACGTCTATTTTCCACATTGCTATTTTAAACAAACCATATTAACCAATAAATGTGTCGAGATGGACCGTGGTGTAGTGTAGCTGGTTCAAATATTACAATATACATAAAGATTAACATTAATGAACTTCATCAAAATGTGTTATTTTCTTATATTTTCATGTTTGTGTTCAGAGTTATAATGAGGAATAATGTACATCATTTTTCTTTCTCCATGCTGTATGGACCGCTGAAGGGAGAGACGTGTATCCCAAACAATTAATTGTGCTCTGTGTATTTCTGCAGGTATGTTCATTGTTTATTGTGTTATATGTTGAGAAATGTTTGAAATGTGTTTACTATCGAGTTTATATGACTTTGATAGATATAAAAAAGAGTGAGGTCTGTATCCTGATGTTATCAAATTGAATATATATATATATTGAATATATATATATATATATATATATATATATATATATATATATATATATATATATATATATAAAGGAATTAAATGGGGAAAAATGTCAAAAGTTACAGATTTTGCACAATAATATATATATATATATGTAATCTTGAGAAGCACATTTGCTGTTGATGAGGTCGGTTGTGCTTTCTCTCGCTCTTCAAACGAGAGTGCTGCTTTCTTCCACTGAAGGGGAGAGAAGTGTATTTTTTTTAGTTGTGCTCTGTGTGTGCCGTACTGTCTTCACTGAGAACAACAAAACACAACCAGAGTAAAACTGCTACACTAGTGTGTGCCGAACCGTAAGTGGAGAACAGTATGGTTCGATACGGCTCGTTGAACCCTTAGTATATACGTGTATAAAGCTTGATGGCATTCCCAGTTCCTGAAGAATCCTCTTGAGATGAAAATCTTGAATCGCTGATTCACATGGAATCAGTGGTGAATCTTTCAAAAAAGCCAAACGATTCCCTCTGACCTTCACTCTGACGTCCAAACGAGTCACCTCACTAGCTGCTCAAAAAAACTTTTTGTCAAAACATGTCGACATGTTCTTTTATACAGGATCCTGTAGATGAGGAGACCACATTAATTCATAGGGAGTTAAATTTACAGCAGGAGTGGATTTTTTCCCCCCTCATATCTACATTCATATTTATTTTTCAGAGATACCATTTTTAAATGGTAGTTTTCTGACATTAAGGGTCACATTAGTAAAGCTTCTTCCTATGTTGACGTTGATGAAGTCTTCTTTAGGGGGAACACTGATCACCATAATTAATTTAAATGAAACATTAAATGAAACATCAACATCTAAACCTCTGTTAATTCTCAATACGAACTTCTGTAGACGAATGAGAGAAATAAAGTCAAACTTCAATCACTTAAACATCTCATTAAATGCTGTTGCTTCAGTGTTTCTTTAACAGAAGATTGACTCATAAAGACACAGAGTTGTTCATTTAACACTCATGTTTTGCTGTGAATCACGTCAATGTAACGTTCTCCATTATTAATTATTTAATTTACTTTACTGCAAAGAATGTAGAGTGGTCCATAAAAATGAAGTTTAAAGAATTTTTTTTGTCATTCAAAAATTCTGTTATTAAAATTGTATGTATATTTGTGTTTTATAAACGTCACAACACAAGAATGATGTTTGTAAAGAAGTTTATTTGAGCTGGTGTTGAATTACAGGTTGCAAGAAACTTTTAGTTTTTCTTTAAGAATAAACCATATTTCATTTCACTAAGACATATAGATGCTCACAATCATTTTAAACAAGTAATTTGTAAAGATATGACTAGAAACAGGAGAAAAGAAAGTATCCACACCACCAGAATCCCAAGATCCCATGAAATCAACTGATGTGATTGTGCTTTACTTTGATTTTCTTTTAAATAGTCAATATGATTTATGCCAAATCCTTGAATCATGATCTTCTAATGTCTAGTTGACTGTAAGTGTGTTTGATTGAACAGTCTGTGTTAAAATATTGAGCCATTTTTCCAGAAGAGAATGACTGCAATTTCCAAATGTTTCTAAAAGCCACAGATGAAAACTCATTTAGATTTCATGGGGTCTTTAAAACATATATAGTGCACACTGGTATTTTATACTCTTAAATTCATTTCTTGACATTATCTGATGAAAGCAGAACTAAAAGTATTTGCCAATTTAAAAACATGTGCCAGTCGTGAAAGAACAGCACAAACGAATCCTTCACTCTTAATTTCTGCTGCAGATGAAGTTGAGTCTGTCAGTCTCAGGAAGGCTGATCCAGCGCTGATCTCCTCCAGACTGAACTGCTCCTTTTCTCTTCTCCAGGCGGCAGTCTTCCGGTTCTGCTCCGTTCCCTGGAGCCCAGTTCTGATAGCACACGATCTCTCCGCTCAACCAGAGCCACATGTTCATGCTGCAGTAGTTGTGTAAACCCAACCACACCGCCCCAGTAGACGCCCATTTAACCACATTCATCACGTCACGCTGAATCTCTTCTGAATGAACCGAGACCAGATCCACATGATTCTGTCTGCAGTATCTCAGAGCTTCAGACCACGTCATCTTCTGTTTGATCAGAATCAGTTTTTCTGGACACAAAACAAACCACAAGCAGAAACTAGAGAGAGACTGATCAAAAACAACATGCAGAACAAACACTGTGGAGGAATTTGTCATGTCAGACATGTAGTGTGAACTTTAAGATATCTGGAGGTGATGGATGGATTGTGTGTGTTTGTGAGGATCTGCTCACCTTCATGACACACAAAAGGATACGGGTTGTTGCAAGAGACGTCATTCCATTCTCTCAGAGCATCATTACTAGTGATCGCTACACAGATCTCAACTGCAGCCTCATAAGGTTCACCAGACCTCCAGTATCTGAATAAGGAGTCACTCTGATCTGACCACTGCCATGAGACTCTGAACAGACCGATCCAGACATCACCAGATATGAGATTATCATTGATGAACTTCTGAAGCTGTTGATTCTCATTCTGGTTCCTCACACTGACCAGATCAATGTGATTCTGTCTGCAGTAACTCTGAGCGTCTCTCCAATTCTTCGTCTGATTAACAAAGACGAGTTCTGTGTTCGCTTTAAGAAAAACATTAAAAAATTAAAATAAAATAAAAAAGTTATTCATTATTCTCACACAGTTTTATGATTTGTTGTGAACAGGAGCAGCAGTGGAAACATCAGAAACACGTTTCATTCAAAGATTGTTTCTACAGCTGATGATATATTGAATCTTCTCAATATCTTCAGGATTATTTTAAAGATTTAACATGAAGTAACATTTGTGAACATCATGATGATTTTAAAAAGTAGAATAATAACTTTAGTAACAGCGACACCTACAGGTGAACAGAATGAGTGTTAGTTTAAACCTATCATCAGGTGGAAAGAGTACTGAAAAAATATAATCAAGTAAAATTAACATTATTTTCCATAAAATGTACTGTGAGTAGAGTAAAAATTACTTTAAGAGTAATTAGTAAGAGTAAAAAAGTAATTTAAGTGAGAACTAAGCTGTGGATTCGACCAGCTAATAATAAACACTGTTATTAAAAATGAAGAAAACAGTGTAAATACTGATGAAGATAAAAGAGTTCAGATTCATTTGCTGCATTTTTCAGATATCTGAATAGAGGAATATTGATAATGAGAGTAATAATACATCTCTGATCTGTTTTACTCGTGTGGAATACAGTGAGTCAATTAATTCATTTACTTTAATTATTATTATTGGAACAGATAAGGGGTTTGTGATAGTTTTGTAATCTGGCTTAAAATCTAATTGATCTAGACTACTTAAAGAGAATATCTGCAAACAGTTTATCAGTATACATACAGTTTGTGTATTGTTTTTTTTTTTACACTTTTTTCATTAAAATTATTTCACACATGGCCTACAAAATGAACACATTTAAAACATTTGTCTACAAAACTTCTGAACTTATATATTTTTCTCACTTAAGATGTGCAGAGCTCCTAATGGTCCATGGTGGTGGAAAAAAATTGGGATGGAAGGAAAAAATATATTTCAAATCTTTTGCGTTCTCTGACAAAACCTGGGCTGCGTTCAGCCCCAACAAAACGTTGCAAAACGTTTTTTAAACAGAAAAGGTGATGCGTTGAACACCCCGTTCTGATGACGCAAGAGTTACAACTATGGCAGCTGAGAAGGACATTTTTTGGTTATTTTTGAAGAATTTTCGGAGCCTGATGAAGCTGGTATTTATAGGTTTTTAATACTGCAACATACACTCGATGTTACAGTCACTGTCCTTGCCGTTCAGAATAAAAGAGAACATCCCAATCCAGTGAAAGGATTTGTGGAAACTTCTCATTATTGTGATACAACACTTGCCTTGCATTTCAGCATGAAAGGTGAAGGATAATCCACTTCTTACCTTTAGGACTGTGCTATGATCTATATTATGTTTATTGTTTGTATTAATTAGGCTTATTATTGCTGATCACTGTTGTTGTGCTTTGATATTGTAATATTTACCATTATATAATCAGAGGAGTAGAGTATTACATTATATTACATAGTATTTTTATATTACATTAATACTCATTGTGCGAGCTGTCTCTTTAATACCGCGTGGTTTATATACATCTTGCCGCTGATTGGGCTGACATTTCTGACACACCCACCAAACAAGAGAAAGCGCATCTCAAACCCGTTGCACACCATTTCCAGGAAACATGTCGTTCAACCCGGAAAAAGTAGAAAAACGTTGCGCACCGGTTTGAGCTTGAACGTACCCCTGTTGTGAGTTCAGACAAACACTTCCTGTTTAATTTCCCTCAGGCAGTGGTTCAGACAGCTCTGTACGTTAACAATGGAGCAGTTAATAGAGTTTGATTCTGAACTGAGACTGAAATATAAAGAAATCTGTTCAGTGTTTAGTTCAAGACACGGTTTGACGTCAGTGAAAGACACCTGAACGGATAAGTTCGGTAAAGTTGGAAACATATTCACAGATTCAGATTTCCTGGATCAATAACTCATGAGCTAAACTTTATTAAAACACAATAACATCTCTTTACAATCGTAGACAACGAGCTAAAACCTAATTTTCCTCAAAAAAGTCTTCCTCCACACTGTAAATACATTGATCTCTATGTGCAGGAGCTGAAGGGACCGTCTGCAAAGAGCAAAACCTGAAAGTGTTTCTACAAAAATGTTGTACAGCTGTTGAACACCAGGCATGTGCACACATAGACACAGAGCTGTCTGAACCACTGCCAGAGGGAAATTAAACAGGAAGTGTTTGTCTGAACTCACAACTGGTTTTGTCAGAGAATGCAAAAGATTTGAAAAATATGTTTTCTTCCCATCCCAAATTTTTTTCCACCACCATGTCCCTTTAGGGGCTCTGTACAAATTAAATAAATTATTTAAGCAACATAATTAGCCTACCTAAAATAAATAAATAAATAAAAAAAACTTTAATTCTGATAAATGCATATGCACCTGCATCACTCGTCATCAGAGCGTTTCATAAGGTTATACAGAGTTAGACAGACTTCAGTCACCGAGAGCCAAAAACAAACAGCGGCGCCTTTAACAGTTCCTCCTGAACCAAAACAATGAGCTCCTGCTGCGTTCACTCCATGAGTAACTATAATTATGAGATGGAAACCCGTGAGGCTCTACCTGGAGCGTTTCTATTTCAACACAATCCACACCAGAATAAATCTGCAGCAGTCAGGTGGAACAAGTAAAGCTCTGTAAGTTGTTTGTGTTCATTATTATTGTAATGTTCTGTGCTTTGAGCAATAACATTTCTAGCTGGGGTGATCTCACATTGTGACCACAGTATGAGCACACAGTGAGAGCGCTGTGAGGTTACACTTTTACATCACTGAGAGACAAACTGTTGACTGGGTATGATGTTGGTGGTGCTGACCCTTTGTGATGAAGATATTAAACATTAAGGCGTCAGCTGAAGCGTGTTTTTCTAATCAGAAGTAAATGTTCTGGAGCCGTTATATTTGCTATATGGTGCATCTATAAATTAATGGTTGTAATTTTAAAAAGTTGAACTCACTGTTGTTGCAGATGAAAGTCTGGCTGTTGCTACATGACACATCACTCCATTGTCCATTCTTCATCACAGCACACTCCTCATCTCTGCCATCTGGTTGTCCAGTAGACCAGTTCAGATAGAGCGCAGGATCACCTGAAGACCACTGCCATTCATCAACACTCGTCTTCTTCAGCCCAATCCAGACATAGTTATTAGGATTAGCACTCACATTCTTCACCTCGTTCATGTCGTTCATGTTGTCAACGGTGGCCAGATCTGTGTATTTCTCTCTGCAGTATCTCTGAGCTTCAGTCCAGCTCTTCTGCACGTTTATAAAGTAATACTGACGCTGAACACATTCAGATACGGAGCAGAGAGCTGTGAAAGAGAGGGTTTGATTTAATGCTTTTCATAACAGAGTCAAACCTGATGAAACTATAAACCATCAATAAAACAACAAACACACTCACCAATGAGAAGAAGAATGAAATATAGAGTTTCCATTTCTGAGGAAGAAACACATTGAAAAACTCAGATAATCCCATATTCATCTTGGAGTAAAACATGATCATGTCATTTAAAAAAAACAGTAAATTCACAATCATTCAGACAATATTAACATCTCAAAGTCTAGTTGTGTTTGAAGAATGAACATGTGAGTTGTTCTTACTTTAGAGGTCGTGTGTTTCTGTCCTGAGTCTGATGTTTCTGTCTGCAGCTTTAAACAGTGTGATCATTATATCTGCTCTCATCCCTCTTTCATCACCTCATTTCACATCATTTGTTTATTTCTCAAAAACCCCATATATATTCACTTCCTCTATATTTGTGTGTTTGTCCACCTCTGTCCCTTTATTTGCATGTTGACGTCTGTGTCAGTCAGTATTAGTCTATATTAATATGAACCTCCATCAGAAAATTATTGGAACCTTTTATATTTTAACATTCACAAATAAACAGCTGCTTTAATGATTTTGCTGGACTGCATAACTCGTGTTTCATCTCTCTCATCTTCATGTACGGGACTGTCCATCCACACTTTCTCTTGTCCATTTGTCTGCTTGAGCGTTCAAGTGTGTAGAACGTTTGATCCCCAAACGAGACACACTTACTGTAATGAAACGGGACTCAGGCGGAGATCCATTTGCAAGCTTATATTCAATGTGAGCATAGTCGTACAGGCTGGGTCGATCAGGGGTAAACAGGAACAGCAAGGAACAGGCAGAGTCGTAATCAGAGTACAGGCAGTAGATCGAGGACAGGCGGATATCATTCACAGAACAGTATAACAGGCAAGGGTCAGGACAGGCAGCAACGGGTCAAGAAACAGGAACAGGCAGTAACGGTAACAGACAGGCAGACAGGCAGACAGGCAGACAGGCAGACAGGCAGACAGGCAGACAGGCAGACAGGAATAATAATGCTCGGAAATGATACAGGAGTAATCAAGACTTTGCGATTGGATGGTGTGAGTGAGAGTCCTTTTATAGTCCAGGTAACAAGCTGCAGCTGGGTGTAGTGATTAGTGAGGAGTGTGTGCATGGCTGTATGTGGCAACAGGTATTTGGTGTAGAGTGAACATGTGACTGGCAGGGAGGATTGAAATGTTTTTAAAATGTACAAGAATGAAAATCAACAAAGATTTTTGCTTTTCCTGGTTTAACCCCCTACAGGAAGTGTGTACATCAGGGCTGACTGTATCTGTCACACCTTTAGTACGGTGGAGGACGCTGTAATCTGCTGATTGGTCAGTTTGAATGTCTCACATTTGGGTTTCAGTCACATGATCAAAGAAGGAATAAAAGAAGATTATAACTGTTTTCTCTATTTCTTGAGGTCTGTTCTTTGCTTCTCTTTTATCTATTTAAAGCGTAACCATATAGCCAGATATTGTCATTAAACCCTTTCAATTACAAATGATGCGTTAACATGTTTTCATTCAGTATTAACTTTGAAGTGTCACCTGTTGCTACCTCTCTCTAGTTATCTCTAGTGGTCAAGACTGCAAGTGTGGGTATTTGGACAGGCCTCGTGTTTGTGTTTCTCTGTTTCTGCTTGAACTGAACAATGAGGGTTGAGTTAATTAGTGAAGTCAGGTGACTCTGGTTACTGAGAGCTTTAAGAGCTCTGTTTGCTCCAGTCAAGAGGAAGAAAAGTGCGTTCACATTCAAAGGACGATCTACAAGTGGCAACGATTCACAAAATCAGGGTATGACGTAATTCCTTCTGGCGATATGACATTCAATGACATTCCCAAGTAATCATATTATATATAAGCTTTTAATATAAAAATGTGGACAAAAATCCACCATACTAAAAGAATGCAATCACAATGCACAAACTTAACATTACAAATCAATGCAAACTATGAAACAGTCCTATAAACCTACACTGTGTCCTAACTAAACGCCCTCTAAAGAAAGAACAACTCACATTCAATCTTAAAACACAACTAGACTTTAAGATCTTAATATTGTCTGAATGATTGCGAATTTTGAATGACATGATCATGTTTTACTTCAAGATGAATGTGGGATTATCTGAGTACATGTGAACTCTACATTAGCAGCAGTGTGAAACTACAACAAGACTTCCAGCAGCAACTTAGTTACTTTGAAGAATCTTCTAACTCATCATTCACACAAAAAGAAGCTTAAAACTACAGCATCATCAAGACACAAACAAACATCAAGAATCAGCATATGAATCTCAACAATGCTGACAATAAAACAAAGACGAACTCTGAACATCACAAAACAGGCTTCAAAAAGTCACAACAAAAACAACAGCAAAAATAAAAGCAAATGGAGAAAGAACTAACACCATTCAGCTGCACAATTTATTCATGCTGCAATGCATGCTGGGACTTTTGTACTATGGTGGCACCCAGCATGCATTGCTGCATTCAGCTTTTTGTTGATTGTCTCCATTGTTAAGAATCATACGCTGATTCATGATGTGTGTGTGTGTGTGTGTGTGTGTGTGTGTGTGTGTGTGTGTGTGTGTGTGTGTGTGTGTGTGTGTCTGTCTGAATGAAGCAGGAGCTTGTTCATCTTTCCTTCAGTGATTCTGCTTCTTAACAGCACGCTCATCACTAATGTTCAATAATCACTTCATTATTTAATTAACTGTAACACTGCTTCAGTGTTAGTTTTTAACACTCTGTAGAGTGGATCCCAGGAGACACAGAGCAGTGTTATTTAACACCAGAGATTTTGTCCTGATAAGGAAATACAGTTTGCACACAGACGCTCCATTCTTTAGCACATTCAAATGAAACATGTAAACGAGGAAGAAAATAGAGTAATACACAAATGATGCACAGCATCTCCAGTGTTAAAAATAACTCAGTGTTCATGTGTGTCCACACTACAGTGTTAAAATAACACTGAAACAGAGTTGAAGTTAAAGGATTAGTTCACTTTCAAATTAAAATTTCCTGATAATTTACTCACCCCCATGTCATCCAAGATGTTCTTCAGTCGAAAAGAAATTAAGGTTTTTGATGAAAATATTCCAGGATTTTTCTCCATATAGTGGACTTTAATGGCCTCCAGACGGTTGAAGGTCAAAATGACAGTTTCAGCAGCTTCAAAGGACTTTAAACGATCCCAGATGAGGAATAAGGGTCTTATCTAGAGAAACGATTGGAAAAATACAACTGTATATGCTTTATAAACACAAATGATCGCCTTGCAAGTGGTTCATAATATTTCATATTAATATTACTTCACTAATATAGTCCACTTGAAGGAGTGAATGAAATGAATGAGTGAATTCGGACACTGAGTGCGCCGGAAGGAACGTAGCAAACTGGCAGCTCCAGTAGTAATGAATATTTATGTTGAACTCTGCCATGGAAACTAGCATGTACAAACCTTAATTAAACGATTAAATGATCAATTTAAAAATCAATTGAATTTATACTATGTTGGACCAGCACGGTTTGGAAATGAATGGATGATTGATTCAGCTGTAGACGCCATCTCCTGGCGAGACGCGGGAATTTATTCAGCGCGCAACTCTCACTGTGCATTATGGGTATTCTCAAGCCATTGAATGTGCATCGGCTGTACACTCATTATTGCGGTGCATTGTGGGATTGAATGAGTGCACTCAACATCGTCCACTATGGTTTCGGACACCACTAAAAATGGCTGTTCCCTCAAATAGTGCCCTATTTAAGGGTATAGGGAGCAATTTCGGACACAGCCGTGGTGTTACAAGTAATGCATGTGCGATGTATCTGGTTGTCATGGCAACGTCACGTGCTTGCTGCTCTCTGTGCAGATCTGTAGGTTGGATGGGCCCAGTAGGCCTTGTGGGGGAAAAAAAAATCCAATTAATTTTGGATTGGTTGTAGTTCAAAATAAGAGATAAATCATTAATCTGTTGATTTTAGACTAGTAAAACTATTTAAATATTTAAATTTATATATTATTTAAATACCAATGTAGTGGAGTTTATGTATTTTATCAGTTTTATTTTGATAAACATGACACAATACAACATCACAATTACTTGTAAAGAGCTTTAACTGTTATAAAAACAGATTTTTTAAGCATTACTGGAACTGAAGGCGTGACAATAAACACGAAACACACATGATCGTTGTCATGTGGTGAATCCGGCCAATCGTGAAACAGCTGTGTCATCATCAGCGCTGGTGCAGCTCCTCTTGAGAAACTGCGCTGGCTAACTCAGGCGGCTGATCTCGAATCGCTCTCGCGGTACTTTGAATCCATACGTCACAGTCACATGACTTCAGCGCTGTCTCAAGTCGGACAAAATTTCTTACTTTTCTTGCTTCAAGTCAGCCGCTGATCAGTCTGTGCGGCGCTGCATCAAGTCGAACAAGCCAATAGACTAACTTAGCATGGCATGGCCAGGACCCACAATGGTTACACTGACAATACTTGACAAAGACACATGGCAAACATGAGGGCTTAAATACACACTACTAATGACTAGACAACACACACCTGTGAACATAATCAAGACAGTTAACCAATAGGTGTGTTCGAGCTCATGCAGCGCTGCACAGACTGATTGGCGATAATGTTTACACGACTTTGAGACATTAAAAGAGCTGTTTGCCAAATACTGTGAACCACATAAAAAAAAAAAAAAAAAACACCGACAAATATCCCAGCGTCAAATAAATCTAAAGTTGCTCTCGTTACATGAACTTCAAGAGAACATCATCACTGCCCTCAACAGGAGAGCTGACTCCCTTGAAGAAATGATCAAGACAAATTCAAACACCATTGAAGAGCTGAAATCATCCCTCCTTTTGGCAACGCAGAAATCTAAAGTCGAACTAACAGCCAAAGTTACTGAACAAGCAACAATTATATCTCAGTTGGAAAACACAATCATTGAAGCAGAGGTGGAGGTGGTGTCTCCAACTTTATGGAGTTCCAGAAACAGAAAATGTCAAGGTCAAGGTGATGGAGATATGCAGGGGAGTGTTACCTGAGCTTGGAGATGAGTGAGGCGGTGGATGAAGCTCACAGATTGGGCAGGCCTTCTGTTTCATGTCAGAGATGTAAATAATGTTCACCCTGAATGTCTAAATGTGGACATAAGCAAATGAGGATGTGTTTACATGCAAATGTGTTCATGTTTTAGAAACAATGAAACAGTAAACAGCAAGAGTATGAAATGAAACAAAAGAAACATTTTCACAAAGAGATCATTTCTAAAAAAAATAATGTAACAATATTTTAATGTTCCAGCCAATCACAATCAAGTATTTAGAGGAAATAAGACTGAAACAGTAGCAGCAGAAGATGTCATTATTTCAGTGGGATAATGAGAGTCCAACAACCTTTACTAACATTATAAATGAACTTCAGGGGAATGAAAGCACGATATGAGCACTTTAATGTCTTTATCTCGTCTCTGTTGTGAATGTCTGCTGTGGTCTCCTCCTCACCACTAGGGCTCTCGGCTCTCAGAAGAGGAAAAAGAAGAAATATAAGAGCAAAAAAAGTTTTTCTCTCTTTCTATATGCAAATAAGGGAACAGAGGTGGACAAACACAAGTTCACATCCGTTATTATCATATGCAAAGCTCCCTTTACAATGGAATTCTTATTTTTCCTTTCCACCATGAATAAAATTAATATATATTTATATTACACATATAGTTGGCAACGCAGTCGAATGTGAACATTGTGTAGAGCATGGGGCTAAAGACACATCCATGTTTGGTACCAGTATTCATCTCAATGCTGTTAGATGTGATATTTCCAATTCTGTAATTCTAGAGTTCAGCTCATGTTGAACAGTTTATCAGTGAATTTGTGGGGAATAACTGTGTTAAAAGCAGAACTGTAGTCAATGAAAGGCATCCTAGTGTAAGTGTCTTTGAGAGGTTTATATGAAGGGCTGCTGAGAAACTGTCTGAGGGAGATCTGTTCAGGCCGTAGACATACTGTAAGAGATCCAGAGTTTCAGGTATACTGCTCTGAATGTGGGTCAAGGACACAGTGTAGGTTTATAGGGCTGTTTCATATTTTGTATTGATTTGTAATGTTAAGTCTTTGTATGTCTGTGCATTACGATTGTATTCTTTTAGTATGGTTTATTTTTGTCAACATTTTGTTTAGATATAATATGATTACATGGGAATTTCGTTGTTGTATGTCCTGAAGGAATCATGCCATAAACCCTCGGTTTTTGTGAAACTCTGCCACTGGCAGACTGTCCGTTGAATTACAGATGAAATTAAACAAAATAAGAATTTTCTCATTATGACTAATTCTAAAAAAATTAACAATGGTTTAATGATCACATCCCAGCCAATCCCAATCAAGTATTCAGACAGAGAAACTAAGATGAAACAGAAGAAGAAGATGAGTCCAACAACACTGACTAACATCATAAATGGACGTCAGGGGAATAAAAGCACAATATGAGCACTTTAAAGCAGACTGGACAGAGTCTTTATCTTGTCTCTGATGTGAATGTGAGGAGTCTCAGCTCTCAGGAGAGCAAAATGAAGAAGTCTATACATGAGCAAAATAGTTTCTACTTTTTTTCCCAAAAAACCAAAAGCAAAAGGGATTGTCTTTCCTTCCTCTTCTTTTTGCCATTTTTAATGCCTCATACCCTGAAGCCCAAACTCTCTAAATAGTCAAACTCATTCCTTCTCACACACATTTCTTCCTCTTTGACTGGATCCTCAAACAGAGCTCTTAAAGCTCTCAGTAACCACCTTTCTTATTATATTATATTTTGCAGTATCTTCCCATATATTTTTGTTCCGTAAGGGATGGTCAAGCGTAAGTGTGTGTGGACAGTCCCGTACATGAAGATGAAAGAGATGAAACACGAGTTATTCAGTCCAGCAATATCATTAAAGCAGCTGAATTTATTTGTGAATGTTAAGATATAAATTGTATCTTCAGGTGATCCTGCGCTCATACAACAATTTATCTCACAGTGATGTAAAAGTGTAATGTGTTAAAATATAAAATGTTCATATAATTTTTTGATTGAGGTCCATATTAATATAGACTAATACTGACTGACACAGACGTCAACATGCAAATAAAGGGACAGAGGTGGACAAACACTCAAATATAGAGGAAGTGAATATGATATGGGGGTTTTGAGTAATAAACAAATGATGTGAAATGAAATGAGAGGGATGAGAGCAGATATAATGATCACACTGTTTACAGCTGCAGACAGAAACATCAGACTCAGGACAGAAACACACAACCTCTAAAGTAAGAACAACTCACATGTTCATTCTTCAAACACAACTAGACTTTGAGATGTTAATATTGTCTGAATGATTGTGAATTTACTGTTTTTTTAAATGACATGATCATGTTTTACTACAAGATGAATATGGGATTTTCTGAGTTTTTCAATGTGTTTCTTCCTCAGAAATGGAGCAAACTCTATATTTCATTCTTCTTCTCATTGGTGAGTGTGTTTGTTGTTTTATTGATGGTTTATAGTTTCATCAGGTTTGACTCTGTTATGAAAAGCATTAAATCAAACCCTCTCTTTCACAGCTCTCTGCTCCGTATCTGAATGTGTTCAGCGTCAGTATTACTTTATAAACGTGCAGAAGAGCTGGACTGAAGCTCAGAGATACTGCAGAGAGAATTACACAGATCTGGCCACCGTTGACAACATGAACGACATGAACGAGGTGAAGAATGTGAGTGCTAATCCTGATAACTATGTCTGGATTGGGCTGCAGAAGAAGAGTGTTGATGAATGGCAGTGGTCTTCAGGTGAACCTGCGCTCTATCTGAACTGGTCTACTGGACAACCAGATGGCAGAGATGAGGAGTGTGCTGTGATGAAGAATGGACAATGGCATGATTGGCCATGTAATATCAGCCAAACTTTCATCTGCAACAACAGTGAGTTCAACTTTTTAAAATTACAACCATTAATTTATAGATGCACCATATACCAAATATAACGACTCCAGAACATTTACTTCTGATTAGAAAAAAACACTTCAGCTGACGCCTTAATGTTTAATATCTTCATCACAAAGGGTCAGCACCACCAACATCATACCCAGTCAACAGTTTGTCTCTCAGTGATGTAAAAGTGTAACCTCACAGCGCTCTCACTGTGTGCTCATACTGTGGTCACAATGTGAGATCACCCCAGCTAGAAATGTTATTGCTCAAAGCACAGAACATTACAATAATAATGAACACAAACAACTTACAGAGCTTTACTTGTTCCACCTGACTGCTGCAGATTTATTCTGGTGTGGATTGTGTTGAAATAGAAACGCTCCAGGTAGAGCCTCACGGGTTTCCATCTCATAATTATAGTTACTCATGGAGTGAACGCAGCAGGAGCTCATTGTTTTGGTTCAGGAGGAACTGTTAAAGGCGCTGCTGTTTGTTTTTGGCTCTCGGTGACTGAAGTCTGTCTAACTCTGTATAACCTTATGAAACGCTCTGATGACGAGTGATGCAGGTGCATATGCATTTATCAGAATTAAATGGTTTTATTATTTTTTTATTTTTTTTTTAGATAGGCTAATTATGTTGCCTAAAGAATTTATTTCATTTATACATAGCCCCTAAAGGGACATGGTGGTGAAAAAAATTGGGATGGAAGGAAAAAATGTAAATGACCACGTAATGTAAAATGTGAGCTTCAAATGTAAAATGTAGACAAACACTTCCTGTTTAATTTCCCTCTGGCAGTGGTTCAGACAGCTCTGTGTCTATGTGTGCACATGCCTGGTGTTCAACAGCTGTACAACATTTTTGTAGAAACACTTTTCAGGTTTTGCACTTTGCAGACGGTCCCTTCAGGGAGGGGAGCGGTGGTGAAGGCTGTCTTGAGGATGTCAAAGGCGTTGGTGGCTTGTTGGGACCAGGACAGAGACTTGGGCTGGTGACGGAGCAGGTTGGTAAGTGGACTGACGATGGTAATGGAACTGTAATCCTTGATGAAACAACGGTAGAAATTGGAAAATCCTAGGAAACGCTGGAGCTCTTTGATAGTTGATGCAATGGGCCAATTCTGGATAGCGGAGACCTTCCCCTCGTCCATCCGGATGCCACTGTGGTCAATCACGTACCCCAGGAACTGGACAGAGGGCTGGTGGAAGGGGCACTTTTCAGCTTTGAGGAAGAGATGGAATTGCCGTAAGCGTTGGAGGACCTCCGCAACGTGGTGGCAATGTTCGGCCAAGCTCCGGGAGTAAATGAGGATGTCGTCAATATACACCAGAACGAACTTGTGGAGAAACTCCCGGAGCACCTCGTGTATGAAATCCTGGAATACGGAGGGGGCGTTGACCAGGCCATACGGCATTACAAGGTACTCGTAGTGTCCGGTGGGCGTGACGAAGGTGGTCTTCCACTCGTCCCCCTCACGTATCCGGATGAGGTTATACGCGCTGCGGAGGTCCAACTTGGTGAACACAGTGGCACCGCGGAGATGTTCCAGGGCCGCTGGGACGAGGGGAAGTGGGTAGCGGAACTTGACTGTAATTTTATTAAAGGGCACGGTAGTCAATGCAGGGCCGCAAGCCTCCGTCCTTCTTGGCCACAAAAAAGAAGCTTGAAGCAGCAGGGGAAGTAGACGGGCGGATGTAACCTTGACTGAGGGCCTCTTTGATATATTCCTCCATGGCCTTCTCCTCCGGTATTGACAGGGGGTAAATGCGTCCCCTGGGCACTGGCTCACCCTGTCACGGTATCCACAGAAACAAGCAGGCAAGATCCAAGTGCAGAGGTTATTTAATGTGTAATCCAAAAACCATAAATCCAGAACAGGCAGGGGTCAAAATCCACAAAGGCAGTCAAACATGAAACAAGAAAACAAACAAAGAAACGAGTGACCTGAACTGAAACCTCCATAACAAAAGCAGAAACAAACAGGGTATAAATAGACAGACACTAATGAGAGAACACAAAACAGCTGTGTGTAATGAACATGGATAATGAGTCGGGTGAGTGTGTATGGGAATTGTAGTCCATGTAACGGGTGGAAATGAGAGTCCGGGATGGAGTGCCCTCTAGTGGCTGATAGGGCACTCTCACTGGTGATCGTGACACACCCGGTAACAGATCGATGGCACAGTCCCATGGCCGGTGTGGAGGAAGCTTGGAGGCACGTTGCAGGCAGAAAACATCACTGAAGTGGGTGTAGTCCGGGGGAACATCCACGGAACGCTTCTCTACAGGACTTTCGATGGACGTGGCATTGATAGAGAGAGTCTTGGAGAGTGGAGATATCGGAACACGAATTACTGGGAAGCAGTCAAGAAAGCAGTGGTCGCCCCACTTCAGGACTTCGCCTGTGCGCCATGAGATGGTAGGACTGTGTTGTTCTAGCCAGGGGCACCCTACAACCACGTCAGCGGTGGACTCCTCCAGAACCAGCAGATGGATGTTCTCAGTATGAAGGATGCCCACGCGGAGTAGAAGTGGTCCTGCACAATGACGGATGGTCCTACGGCTCAGGGGTTTGCCCGTGATGGAGTGGATTTGATAGTTAACCGGAGACGGGGAGATCTTGAGCTTGAGTTGTCGACAGAGGGCGCCGGAGATGAAGTTTCCTGCTGACCCTGAGTCGAGGAACGCCACCACTGGAACAGAAGCATTTGCAGCAGTAAGGATTACATTGGTAGTGAGTGGTTTCATTTTCTGGATGGAAGGAATTATTGCACTCACCACGGGCCGAGGAGGACGGGTTGGGCATGTAGAGATGACATGCCACGGAGATCCACAGTATAAATATAAGTTCAGGGTCAGCCTTCTCTGTCTTTCATTGGTTGTGAGAAGTGAGTGATCTATTTGCATGGGTTCGCTGGCTGGTTCTGGAGAGCTGTCGGGTTCGGACCGGCGGAGGAGGATGGTGGAAGGTGACTGGCCCTGGTGCTCGAGGAGACACGACTGCATACGAGAACCCACGCGGATGGCGAGTTGGATGAAGCGTTCGAGTCCTATGGAGTCCTCGTATGCAGCGAGATGCAGCCGCACATTAGGCTCCAATCCCTGACGGAAAGTGGTGATGAGGGCTTGTTCATTCCATCCGCTGGTGGCGGCTAGCGTTCTAAACTGCAAGGCATATTCGTTAACAGAGAGATTTGCTCGTTTCAGATTACAGAGTTTCTCACTAGTTGATGAATCTGTCAGAGGTTTCCCGAAGACCTCACGGAAGTGAGAGACGAACGCCGAATATGACTTGACAACGGAGCCCTTCTGAGTCCATAGCGAATCTGCCCATTGCAGGGCCTTACCTTGCAGTTGTGAAATGATGAACGCAATTTTAGCCGTGTCGGTGGGGTAGAAGTGCGGCTGCATCTCCAGGACCAGTTTGCATTGGAGAAGGAATCCGCTGCAGTCCTCCGCCGATCCAGAGTAGGGCGCCGGTTTGGCCATGGGACTGGCGGTGAATGCTGGCGAAGAAGCGGTGATGGCAGGTGCGGAAGTTGCAGCGTTGGTGGAAGGCGGTGAGGGTGGTTGTGGTGTGAGTGCTCGGCGCAATGCGTCCACGAGCTCCTGGAACGGATCGTCGGTGCTCATACTGTCCAATAGTTGTTATGGTCCGGTCTTCTGTTATAACAGAGACACGGAGGCAGGAATAAAAGCAATGCTGGTAAGTTTATTTGAGAAACAGTAGAGCAGGTAGTGAAATAGCGAGTATATAACAGTTCTTGGATGGATGAGGGAATGTGATACTGTCCTTTGATGTTTTGCAGATGCAGATGGAGAGATGAGTAGAGGGATGACGGCGGAGACACTCACAAACACAAGCAGGTAGGTACACAAGGGGACCAGGAGACGAAGGAGCTGGGTAAGGTAGTGAGGTGGAACCTGACGTGTCTGTGACAATGAGTTATTGATCTAGGAAATCTGAATTTGTGAATATGTTTCCAACTTTACTGAACTTATCCGTTCAGGTGTCTTTCACTGACGTCAAACCGTGTCTTGAACTAAACACTGAACAGATTTCTTTATATTTCAGTCTCAGTTCAGAATCAAACTCTATTAACTGCTCCATTGTTAATGTACAGAGCTGTCTGAACCACTGCCTGAGGGAAATTAAACAGGAAGTGTTTGTCTGAACTCACAACAGGGTTTTCCAGAGAACGCAAAAGATTTGAAAAATGTTTTTTCCTCCCATCCTAAATTTTAGGAGCTCCACACATTTGCATATCTTAAGTGAGAAAATTATATAAATCCAGAAGTTTTGTAGACAAATGTGTAAATGTTTTAAGTGTGTCCATTTTTTTAGGCTATGTGTAAAATAATTGTAATAATTTTAAAAACTGTTTGCAGATATTCTCTTTAAGTAGTCTAGATCAATTAGATTTTAAGCCAGATTACAAAACTACCACAAACCTCTTATCTGTTCCAATAAAAATTAAAGTAAATGAATTAATTGACTCACTGTATTCCACACGAGTAAAACAGATCAGAGATGTATTATTACTCTCATCATCAATATTCCTCTTTTCAGATATCTGAAAAATGAATCTGAACTCTTTTATCTTCAATCGTGGAGGTCTGAACAATCCGGACCTTCAGTCTATGGTGCTCACTTGATGTTTGGACACCAGATAATATCCCCCTGTTTCACAGACAAGGCTTAAGCTAGTCCTAGACTAAAATGCATATTGTAGCTGTTTTAACACTAGGGCATGTTTATAAAAGCTACTTAAATGTCCTAATTAAACTAAGGCCTAATCCTGGTTTAGTCTCAGCCCTGTTTGTGAAACCGGGCCTATACATTTTTAAACACATGTAGCCTGCTATTTTAAAAACTTTATTATTATTATTATTATTATAATTATTATTATACCTCTATAGTAAGTGAAAAGTGAAGTGGCCAAGTATGGTAACTCAACTCTGCATTTAACCCATCCGAGTGCACACACACAGCAGTGAACACACACACACCGTGAACACACACCCGGAGCAGTGGGCAGCCATTGCGGTGCCCGGGAAGCAGTTGGGGGTACGATGCCTTGCTCATGGGTCTCACCTCAGTTGTGGTATTGAGGGTGGGGAGAGCGCTGGATATTCACTCCCCTCACCGACAATCCCTGCCGGACCCGAGACTCTCTATCCATTAGGCCACGACTGTCTATAGTAATCTATAGTAATTAATTATAGTTATTGTAAATTCAGTTTAAAGATGATCTAGTCAACTTTTCTCATTTTCATTCAAGGAGATATGGAAAATGAATGTCATATGCTTTAGCAGTACCGTCGCAAGGGCTGTGCCAAGTGTGCGACCGCACAGGGCCTCGCGCCTCTAGAGGGCCTCGCACCTGGCCTGCATTTTATGTAGTCTATGTCTATTTTTTATTACAGTTTTTCCACCAAACATCGATAATAAATAAAATTCCTCTGTCTCGCAATTATGTATAATCAAGGCCACATGAAAAAAAAAAAAACTGCAAATAATTATTATTATTAATTTTCGAATTTCGTTATTACGTTCTGCGTGCTCGCGCCACTATGAGCTGCTCACTCTGTGAAGAAAAAATGTCGGGTACTGCACGAGAGCGCGACCTTTTTCGCAAACACGAGTCGGGTGGCGAGAAAAGGAAAATAATTTTAAAAAAAAGAAGAATTCCAGAAGTCACTGAGAGGATCGCTGGATAAAATTGTCAGTGCCAATACTGCGACTACAAGCAGCACAACCTACATCACTGAGGCTAACCAAACCGGGTTGCAACAAAATTAAGTTCAAGGTGAGACCTAAATTCAACAAGTGGCCGTGGTGACTAAAATACATAATCCGGCATACAGGGGTGAGCGATATGCCGGTAGATACGATTAAACAGTAGAAATGTGTCAACTGGTAATGATTTTGGACTAACGTTAATGTCTATCGGGGTTATGCTCGTGTGACGTTGCTGTGGTGAGATGCAGGTCTGTATTAGACAACTGTTTTACGATAGAAATGTTCAGCGAGCAACTGTATAGGCCATCTTGTGATAGACTATCTAATCTAGTGATGCAAACTACTCAACTCTCTATGAAATTTCGCCGTTTTGAATCGAAATTATGCCATCATGATTCATGTTAATCATAAATTAATATGACAAGAAACGTTTGCGTTTTCACATTTTAAAATAAAATATTTTTAAATGGTTGATTACCTCATAACTACAATTAGACCTAGATCTTATTTTACCATATTTAGGCTAGTTATTATTCCCTTAGATCACTTTTAATCCTTTAACTGCTTTATTATTGTTGTTATAGCCTACCACACAAGTCAAGATTGCATACAGTTTTACTCGCTCCATTTTAAATTCTAATTGCAGCATCTGAAATAGGTCAAACCACTTTTTTTACAGATACGCAAAAGTTGGGTTCGTTACTATAGCAATACCCGCACACACGCACGCAAATCAATTGCAGAGAGGGCCTCGCAAGTCAACTTCGCACAGGGTCTCGCACCCCCCTTGCGACGGCCCTGTGCTTTAGTTTAGTGGAGGATTTCTGTCCTCTAATGGAAAACAAAGACGTTTAAAATGAAAATGACACACTGAAATGAGCACTATAACCAGCAGATGGCAGCAGAGGACACTCGTTAACTCATTTACCACTTCCTAATGTAGTTCTTTTCATGTTTTGCTTTTGGATTTATTATAATATATATAATAAATGATTCATGCTAATCACTAAATAATGCATTAAATACTTTCAAATGTTTGTAGATTATTTAAAAACAGTAAATAGGCAGATTTCTAAACATTGCTTTAAAAAGGACATGAAAAAAGCTCTTTAAACTGATGTTTAAAGCTGCTGAAGCACTCAGACTCAGACTTGTTCTCTTCTTCTCCTCTGTGTTGCTGCAGGTCTATTAATCTTCATTTACTCTACAGCACTTAATGCACTGCTCTATTCTGACAAATGCTCTATTCTGTCCGTCTGTTGCTACAGTTATCACTGTCAATCACAGCAATTTCAGGAGTGATTTGTGGAGCAATGGAGCAGATTCACTGCTGTAATTATTTTTTTCTTGTCAGTTTTTATTTAATGGATGAATTACAGTATAGTTTGTGTTCGCTCACTATCTTATCCAGTGCAATGTGCATTAGGTGAGTGTTACGACCCGTCCTAATCTAGGGGTTGGACGGATCGGTAACAAAGAAATTAAAATAATAAAATATCTAAATTAACGAAAATTCCTCCTCTCCTGTACCAGCTCACAAGAATCACCATGTTTTGAAACGAAAACTTTTCTTTATTCTCTTCTCACAAGTCAAAAATGAACAGAAGCATTTGCTCGGAAGGGGGACAAAGGCCAAAACAACAAACAAAAAAGGGAATCTACCTAAGGAGTTAGAGAAGCTGACTTACCTTACGAATGAAAATATAAACAAAAGTACAACAAACTTCCATAACTCCGTTTCCACCGTCCTCGTTTCCTGCATTTAAGCGCTCCCGCTCTTCCACGTAACTTGCTGCAGCTGGTCTCTCAATCAAGCGGCGCTGCCAGAGAGAGAGAGAGAGAGAGAGAGAGAGAGAGAGAGAGAGACCGTGCACTACACATAATACATTACAAAAAATGTATACAAAACACAACGCAGTGATACGTCTATGACGTAACAGTACATACATAAAACAAATACGTTCATGACGTAACACCACACACAGGTGACGCCTGCCGGTCAAACAGTGTAAAAACACATAAAAACATCTTTTACAAACCAACTGCAAATGTTTTATTTGAAGTATAATCTATATCAGATGCAATTAACTAATCATCTAATACCATTAAATATTAAGTGTCTGTGTGATTTGTATTCGATTTTCAGGGCTTGTTTTAATTGCTCTGTGCGTCAACAGAGACTATACTACTATTATTCCATTTCATTATACAAATACTTCATTAAAACGTCTACAAATGTATACCCAAGGGTCTACCATGTGCATGTAAAGCTATGAATGACAATCATTTTGGGTGGGAATTAATGTGAACACAGATATCGGATACCAGTCGCATCTAAAGTGAATGTAAACAGACTGACCAAAAAAATCAGATATGGTCAAAAGATCGGATCTGTGCATTAAGAGTTACAGTGTAACACAGCCTCAAGTAAGAAAAGCATGTTTTGCAGTGCAGTACATTCATTCAGTACATATTTTCATCATGCAGACGCCGTCAAAGTGACAAAAACGATGTTCTTTTATACAGGATCCGGTAAATGAGGAGACCGCATTAATTCATAGGGAGTTAAATTTACAGCAGGAGTGGATTTTTTCCCCCTCATATCTACATTCATATTTATTTGAGAGTTACAGTTTTTAAATGGTAGTTTTCTGACATTAAGGGTCACAGAGCACATTAGTAAAGCTGCTGCTTCTGATTTTGATGTTCTTCAGAGGGTTCAAGTCTTCTTTAGGGGGAACACTGATCACCATAACATCACTTAAACATCTCATTAAATGCTGTTGCTTCAGTGTTTCTTTAACAGAAGATTGACCCATAAAGACACAGAGTTGTTCATTTAACACTCATGTTTTGTACTGTAACGTTCTCGATTATTAAGTGTTTAATTGACTTTACTGCACAGAATGTAGAGTGGTTCATAAAAATGAAGTAAAGATTTTTTTTGTCATTCAAAAATGTTCTGTTATTAAAATTGTATGTATATTATAAACATCACAACACAAGAATGATGTTTGTAAAGAAGTTTATTTGAGCTGGTGTTGAATTACAGGTTACAAGAAACTTTTAGTTTTTCATTAAGAATAAACCATATTTAATTTCATTGATACACATATATAGACACTCACAATCATTTTAAACAAGTAATTTGTAAAGATATGACTAGAAACAGGAGAAGAAGAAAGTATCCACACCACCAGAATCCCAAGATCCCATGAAATCAACTGATGTGATTGTGCTTTACTTTGATTTTCTTTTAAATAGTCAATATGATTTATGCCAAATCCTTGAATCATGATCTTCTAATGTCTAGTTGACTGTAAGTGTGTTTGATTGAACAGTCTGTGTTAAAATATTGAGCCATTTTTCCAGAAGAGAATGACTGCAATTTCCAAATGTTTCTAAAAGCCACAGATGAAAACTCATTTTGATTTCATGGGGTCTTTAAAACATATATAGTGCACACTGGTATTTTATACTCTTAATTTAATTTCTTGACATTATCTGATGAAAACAGAACAAAAAGTGTTTGCCAATTTTAAGAAAAAGATAGAACAGCACAAACGAATCCTTCACTCTTAATTTCTGCTGCAGATGAAGTTGAGTCTGTCAGTCTCAGG
This sequence comes from Chanodichthys erythropterus, assembly GCF_024489055.1. Classification (NCBI taxonomy): domain Eukaryota; kingdom Metazoa; phylum Chordata; class Actinopteri; order Cypriniformes; family Xenocyprididae; genus Chanodichthys; species Chanodichthys erythropterus. Next base: position 2,867,068 of record NC_090231.1, on the reverse strand, counting down.
ACGGCTGATCCAGCGCTGATCTCCTCCAGACTGAACTGCTCCTTTTCTCTTCTCGAGGCGGCAGTCTTCCGGTTCTGTTCCGTTCCCTGGAGCCCAGTTCTGATAGCACACGATCTCTCCGCTCAACCAGAGCCACATGTTCATGCTGCAGTAGTTGTGTAAACCCAACCACACCGCCCCAGTAGACGCCTGTTTAACCACATTCATCACACGACGCTGAATCTCTTCTGAATGAACCGAGACCAGATCCACATGATTCTGTCTGCAGTATCTCAGAGCTTCAGACCACGTCAGATTCTCTTTGATCAGAATCAGTTTATCTGGACACAAAACAAACCACAAGCAGAAACTAGAGAGAGACTGATCAAAAACAACATGCAGAACAAACACTGTGGAGGAATTTGTCATGTCAGACATGTAGTGTGAACTTTAAGATATCTGGAGGTGATGGATGGATTGTGTGTGTTTGTGAGGATCTGCTCACCTTCATGACACACAAAAGGAAAATACATGTCGCAAGGGCTGTCATTCCAGTCTCTCAGAGCGTCATTACTAGTGATCGCTACACAGTTGTCAACTCCAGCATTATTAGGTTCACCAGACCTCCAGTATCTGAATAAGGAGTCACTCTGATCTGACCACTGCCATGAGACTCTGAACAGACCGATCCAGACATCATCAGATATGTGACTATCATTGATGAACTTCTGAAGCTGTTGATTCTCATTCTGGTTCCTCACACTGACCAGATCAATGTGATTCTGTCTGCAGTAACTCTGAGCGTCTCTCCAATTCTTCCCCTGATTAACAAAGACGAGTCCTGTGTTCGCTTTAAGAAAAACAAATGGAAACAGATTGATGAATCAGTTTGTTCATTATTCTTATGCTGCTTTATGGTTTGGATGGTTTGATGTTACACTGCATCTAAATATGTTGATTATCTATAGTCCATAGAAACATTTCCTTGAACTGTAGACTACTTATAAATTAATTTGTTGCATTTTATCTTGATGCTGAAATTGTCTCAATATCAGAATTGTGATAAATATCTACATCCTCATCTATAATCTTTATCATATGTTCTAGTAATTTATTGTTGCATTTAAATTTAGTATGTAGTGCATTGAATGTTTGTTGTAGTAACTTTAAAAGCACAAACATCATTCATTGCTGACATTATTATTGATCACTGAGTGCCCACAGCCAAGCGCCACTCTTCAGCACAATGGTAACCACAACATTTGAAAACATTACAGAAACTCCTTCATACTGTATGTCCAATATAACTGAACACTAAACACTAGAATGTCTTTGTGACGAGCAGGGCAGGCGAGAGCCGTGAGGGAGTGGTACGGAGGAGCTCCGGAAGCATAAAAGGAGGAGCAACAACAGTGAAGGACGAGAGAGGACCAGGCCTGGATTTTACTTTGTATTTTATTATGTTATATATGATGATATATTGAATCTTCTCAATATCTTCAGGATTATTTTAAAGATTCAACATGAAGTAACATTTGTGATCATCATGATGATTTTAAAAAGTAGCATAATAATTTTGATAACAGCGACACCTACAGGTGAACAGAATGAGTGTTAGTTTAAATCAGGGTGGAAAGAGTACTGAAAAAATATATACTCAAAGTAACATTAACATAATTTTCCACAAAATTTACTGTCAGTAGAGTAAAAAATTCAAATATAAAATACTACAGTAAGAGTAAAAAAGTATATTATTTAAGTGAGAACTGAGCTGTGGATTCGACCAGCTAATAATAAACACTGTAATTAAAAATGAAGAAAACAGTGTAAATACTGATGAAGATAAAAGAGTTCAGATTCATTTGCTGCATTTTTCAGATATCTGAATAGAGGAATATTGATAATGAGAGTAATAATACATCTCTGATCTGTTTTACTCGTGTGGAATACAGTGAGTCAATTAATTCATTTACTTTAATTATTATTATTGGAACAGATAAGAGGTTTGTGGTAGTTTTGTAATCTGGCTTAAAATCTAATTGATCTTAAAGAAAATATCTACAAATAGTTTCTCAGTATACATAAAGTTTGTGTATTGTTCTTTTTACACTTTTTTTTTTTTGTTAAAATTATGTTACACACATAATGATGTTTTATTAACAAAATTCGGGAGGAGCAAGTTCAGATAATTAACCTAATTAGCACAGGTGGAGAGCATTCAGTTAATCAACTCAACCAAAGTCATGAGGTATAAATTCAGCAGACTGACTTCTGTTCATCTGAGAGTTTATCAGCATCTCCTCACTTAGAGTTATATCTACTTTCACCACACCGGGGGAAGTACTCTGGGTTCAGCCAAAATCTCCCCGGACAGCACACCAAATATACATAACTTTACTCTATTTAATTACATGGATATGTGAACTCGTGAATAGCCTAAAATGGGACACATTTAAAACATTTACACATTTGTCTACAAAACTTCTGGATTTATGTTTTTTTTTACTTAAGATGTACAGAGCTCCTAAAGGGACATGGTGGTGGAAAAAATTTAGGATGGGAGGAAAAAATATTTTTCAAATCTTTTACGTTCTCTGACAAACCCTGTTGTGAGTTCAGACAAACACTTCCTGTTTAATTTCCCTCAGGCAGTGGTTCAGACAGCTCTGTACATTAACAATGGAGCAGTTAATAGAGTTTGATTCTGAACTGAGACTGAAATATAAAGAAATCTGTTCAGTGTTTAGTTCAAGACACGGTTTGACGTCAGTGAAAGACACCTGAACGGATAAGTTCAGTAAAGTTGGAAACATATTCACAAATTCAGATTTCCTAGATCAATAACTCATGAGCTAAACTTTATTAAAACACAATAACATCTCTTTACAATCGTAGACAATGAGCTACAACCTAATTTTCCTCAAACGAGTCTTCCTCCGTTACGTACAAAATACATTGATCTCTGTGTGCAGGAGCTGAAGGGACCGTCTGCAAAGAGCAAAACCTGAAAGTGTTTCTACAAAAATGTTGTACAGCTGTTGAACACCAGGCATGTGCACACATAGACACAGAGCTGTCTGAACCACTGCCTGAGGGAAATTAAACAGGAAGTGTTTGTCTGAACTCACAACTGGTTTTGTCAGAGAAATCAAAAGATTTTAAATATATTTTTTCTTCCCATCCCAATTTTTTTTCCAGCACCATGTCCCTTTAGGGGCTCTGTGCAAATGAAATAAATTCTTTAGGCAACACAATTAGCCTACCTAAAAAATAAATAAAATAATAATAATTTTGATAAATGCATATGCACCTGCATCACTCGTCATCAGAGCGTTTCATAAGGTTATACAGAGTTAGACAGACTTCAGTCACCGAGAGCCAAAAACAAACAGCGGCGCCTTTAACAGTTCCTCCTGAACCAAAACAATGAGCTCCTGCTGCGTTCACTCCATGAGTAACTATAATTATGAGATGGAAACCCGTGAGGCTCTACCTGGAGCGTTTCTATTTCAACACAATCCACACCAGAATAAATCTGCAGCAGTCAGGTGGAACAAGTAAAGCTCTGTAAGTTGTTTGTGTTCATTATTATTGTAATGTTCTGTGCTTTGAGCAATAACATTTCTAGCTGGGGTGATCTCACATTGTGACCACAGTATGAGCACACAGTGAGAGCGCTGTGAGGTTACACTTTTACATCACTGAGAGACAAACTGTTGACTGGGTATGATGTTGCTGGTGCTGACCCTTTGTGATGAAGATATTAAACATTAAGGCGTCAGTTGAAGCGTGTTTTTCTAATCAGAAGTAAATGTTCTGGAGTCGTTATATTTGGTATATGGTGCATCTATAAATTAATGATTGTAATTTTAAAAAGTTGAACTCACTGTTGTTGCAGATGAAAGTCCGGCTGTTGCTACATGACACATCACTCCATTGTCCATTCTTCATCACAGCACACTCCTCATCTCTGCCATCTGGTTGTCCAGTAGACCAGTTCAGATAGAGCGCAGGATCACCTGAAGACCACTGCCATTCATCAACACTCGTCTTCCTCAGCCCAATCCAGACATAGTCATGAGGATTATCACTCACTCTCTTCACCTCGTTCATGTCGTTCATGTTGTCAACGGTGGCCAGATCTGTGTAATTCTCTCTGCAGTATCTCTGAGCTTCAGTCCAGGTCTTCGCCTCACGTATAAAGTAATACTGACGCTGAACACATTCAGATACGGAGCAGAGAGCTGTGAAAGAGAAGGTTTGATTTAATGCTTTTCATAACAGAGTCAAACCTGATGAAACTATAAACCATCAATAAAACAACAAACACACTCACCAATGAGAAGAAGAATGAAATATAGAGTTTCCATTTCTGAGGAAGAAACACATTGAAAAACTCAGATAATCCCATATTCATCTTGTAGTAAAACATGATCATGTCATTTAAAAAAACAGTAAATTCACAATCATTCAGACAATATTAACATCTCAAAGTCTAGTTGTGTTTGAAGAATGAACATGTGAGTTGTTCTTACTTTAGAGGTCGTGTGTTTCTGTCCTGAGTCTGATGTTTCTGTCTGCAGCTTTAAACAGTGTGATCATTATATCTGCTCTCATCCCTCTTTCATCACCTCATTTCACATCATTTGTTTATTTCTCAAAAACCCCATATCATATTCACTTCCTCTATATTTGTGTGTTTGTCCACCTCTGTCCCTTTATTTGCATGTTAACGTCTGTGTCAGTCAGTATTAGTCTATATTAATATGACCTCAAAAACAAATTATCACAATTTATATTTTAACATTCACAGATAATGCATGTTTTTTTTAATCAGAAGTAAATGTTCTGGAGTCATTATATTTGGTATATGGTGCATCTATGAATTAATGGTTGTAATTTTAAATAGCTGAACTCGTGTTTCATCTCTCTCATCTTCATGTATGGGACTGTCCACACACACTTATGCTTGACCATTTGTCTACTTGACATTTTTTCTTGTATTTGGCTCAAGTGTGTAGAAGGTTTGATCACCCAACGGGACACACTTACAGTGTTGTTAAAATGTACAAGAATGAAAATCAACAAAGACTTTTGTTTTTTCCTGTTTTAACCCCCTACAGGAAGTGTGTACTTCAGGGCCGACTGTAACTGGCTGCGTCTCAATGAGTAGGTACTTATTGAAATTAAGTACTTACTTAACGAGGGCTAAAAGAGTAGTTGCTTAACAGCCAAATCTCACTGAGTATGAATGAGATCTGAAAATAATCCGCCATGTTGACGATATCATGTGACCCACGACAAGCGCAACAACTAAAAAGATATGAGTGACAGGTTTAATTCATCTATCTGTAAATATCTTGATATTGATCAAACTGCTTATTTTGTGGTCTTGTTGAAGAAACTGCAGCTAGTAATTTTGTAATTGTAGTACAACTAAAATATATTTGGGTTAATTTCTTGCATTTTTATCTACTAATGTGAGTTTATGTTTTGTTACGAAAACCCAAATTCACTTGAATATGTTGTTAATTTCTTTATTTTATATGCAAAAATGTCCATCCACAAACAAAAGTGGCATAAATCTCATTTGTTTTCCTTTTTCTTTTTGAATTAGCTCTAGTTTCATATAATAAAATAAATAAAAGTACTTACTTAAAAGTACTTAAGTACTTAAAACTTACTTTTATTAATTACAATATGTATGTATATATATATATATATATATTATATATAAATATATATATATATATATATAAATAAATGTATATAATGTACAATATATAAATGCATATACAAGTCAACAACACACAAAACAAAGCTTTAATCAAATGCATTGATCTAACAATCACGTATTTACAGTCTTGCTGCCATCACAACACTGTGCCAATTCTGTGGCTTTATTCTGATGAAACAGCTGACCACCGTGAACACCTTCATCCATCATGATCATGATCCAGAGGATGAGGAAGACCATGATGATGGACCCCTGAACCCCACAACCTTGAAGCAAGAATCAGAAAAGTGCTGTAATAACTCTGTTTACATTCCAATAATTAAGGGACAGCACGCCAAATATGCATAACCCTTACCTTACTTAATTATATGTAAATGTGAACTCGTGAACCACCAGCATAAGCTTAAGGAACAAAACAAAAACAGAATGAAACAGTAAAGGATCGAATACAATGGTCACACAGTCATAAAAAGAGCAGCAGAACAAACAGTGTAGTCTTCTCGTTGATGTAGGAGCAATTGGCCTGCAATCCACCGTGACGAAATGCTCACGAGCAGTTACCCCACTAAAATAGACCAAAATGAATAAAATTAGCCAAAGACACCACCCCAATAATGCTCAAGGGACTAGATATACATACCCAGAAGTAGATCGCTACATATACTGGTTCAGTTACTCACAGCTTTATCCGTAATCAGACTGCAAATATGCATACACAAACTGCAACATGATTAAATTATAAACACACATGATCATCTGTCCCTGTAACATCCAGACAAGACTCACATTTCCTCTGAGATGTATGTGCTCAAACCTACATTTACATGTTGATGATGTGTTAACTCACTTTTTATCCAATACAAATGTTCCTTAATTTACCGACAGTACTAATGGACAAATAAAATAGATTAAACTAATGTTTACTTTATGTTGATTTATTTATTTACATTCTTTTAATTCATGTAATGTAAGCAGTGTTGACAACATTCTTCATAACAGCACACACACATCACTCACAGATCATAATCCATCACTCATAAGTCATAATACTTAAAAAGGGTGTTCCTGACAGATTTTAAAGGGTTAGTTCACCCAAAAATGAAAATTCTGTCATTAATTACTCACCCTCATGCCTTTACACACCTGTAAGACCTTCGTTGATCTTCAGAACACAAATTAAGATATTTTAGTTGAAATCCGACGGCTCAGTGAGGCCTCCATAGGGAGCAATGACACGCCGATTCATTTGTGCTCTGAGGCTTCCTGAAGCAGTGTTTTGAAATCGGCCATCACTAAATAAGACGTTATTTAGTTTTTTTGGCGCACCAAAAATATTCTTGTCGCTTTATAATATTAATATTGAACCACTGTACTCACATGAACTGATTTAAATATGTTTTTAGTACATTAATGGATCTTGAGAGAGGAAATGTATTTGCTTCCTATGGAGGCCTCACTGAGCCATCGGATTTCAACTAAAATATCTTAATCTGTGTACCGAAGATTAACAAAGGTCTTACAGTTGTGGAACGACATGAGGGTGAGTAATTAATGACAAAATGTTCATTTTTGGGTGAACTAACCCTTTAAATAAACATTTAGTAAGCATCTTTAAGATGTATATGGTTTAGAATATGTAAATCTACTTTGGAGAATTAAGTTATGTGTTTTTACTAGAGCTCCCCGTTATCATAATAAATCGTCTTTTACAGTAAAATCACAACTATAGTGTCTAGCATCTTCACACATTCAGGAGTTTACTCTACAGTAGTTCAACAGATGTGTTTTTGGTTTTCAATACTCACATTTGACAGCATCCATGTTGCTTTCCTCCTCCATGTTCGATTATGACGTATCCTCTCCCGTGGCCTCCTGGGATAGAAAAGTATTCAGCGAGGAATACCTCAGGATCTGGGCGGAAGCAGTAGGCCATCCGGGAACTTCTCGACTACTCTTTTATGAATACTGAGGTTTCTGACATACTTATTCACTCGTCTACTGCTTTTCCCCTACTGAAGAATGCGGTTTCGGACAAAGCATGCGGTTTTAACTTCAGCTGATTTCATCTTAAAGCTGCACGATTTTTGACTGTCCCAGACGAAAGATTTGCCATCGTGAAACAATCGTGGCGATTTCTGTGATCATTGCTCTTAATCGGTGGTCCTATGTCGTACAGTGAGAGAGGTTCAAAGACGGCCGTTTTCCTGGTCTTGCGACCAAAGATAGCCTACGATCATTTTCTGACACTGTCAGAAATTCAGCATGATCAACGCACAGTGTGTTTGACCAGCCAATAAAAATACAACATGAAATCAACGCGACATGATGCAAAAATGTAAAACTGCTTACCTCAAGTTCTTTTCCCTTCTTCTTTCACTGCTAAAGTGTGATTCAACATGGTGTTTTATTTGCCACTAGCGCATGTGGATAATGACGTTTTATTCTATTGAAACTTGCATCGTAGTTTATGAGTCAACAGGTGTCATCATCGTACAGTCTAAATGCATGTCGTACCCAAGATTAGTAGATCCATGTCACACAGTGTGATAAAGTAATGATCTTATAGGATTGCTAAAATCGTGCAGTGTGTCCAGGGATTTAGGCTGTGGAAGTCAGTTGTAGTTCTTGTGTTTCTCTTGTTCATCTTTCCTTCTGCTTCTTAACAGCACATTCATCACTAATATTCAATTATCAATTAATTATTTAACACTGCTTCAGTGTTAGTTTTTAACACTCTGTAGAGTGGATCCCAGGAGACACAGAGCAGTGTTATTTAACACCGGGGATTTTTCATGATAAGGAAATACAACATACACACAGACTCTCCATTATCTAGCACATTCAAATGAACGTTTCCATGGTGAACACAGAAACACATATGTGGACACACATGTAAACAAGGAAGTAATACACAAATGATGCACAGCAAAATCCCCAGTGTTAAAAATAACTCAGTGTTCATGTGTGTCCACACTACAGTGTTAAAATAACACTGAAACAGTGCTGAAGTTAATGAGATAATTAATTATGATTGAGGTGGTGACACCTGATGATAATAAGCAGAATTACTGAAGAAAGAGAAACAAGAACAGAAATAAGAAAAGTGTATTGAAGTGTAGCTAAGTACGGTGTCCAATATTCAAAACTTGTGCTCTGCATTTCACACATCCCAGTGCACACACACACACACACACACACATGTTTGTTTTTGTGAATTGTGGGGACTTTCCATAGACTTCAATGCATTTTACACTGAACAAACTGTACATTCTATCCCCCTACCCTGCCCCTACCCCTAAACCTAACCCTCACAGGAAACTGTGCAAACTTTTACTTTTTCACAAAAACTCATTCTATATGATTTATAAACCCATTTACATTGTGGGGACCGCTGGCTGGTCCCCACGATGTAGGTGAACTCAGGTTTATATTACATCATGGGGACATTTGGTCCCCACAATGTAATATAAACAAAAGCACACACACACACACACACACCCACACACACACACAGAGCAGTGGGCAGCTGTTTTTGCTGTGGGGAGTGATTGGGGGTCAGATGTCTTGCTCAAGGACACTTCAGTTGTGAGTAATGAGAGTGGAAGAGAGCGCTGTTCATTCACTCCACCCACTGACATCTCCTGCTGGCACTGAGACTCAAAACCTTAGGCAACAAAAGTGATTATTTCCTCGACCAGCAACGCAGTGGGGAGGACGCACGAGAGGAGCGTTTAATAGGTGTGTGTATGGGCTACTGTAATACTGCATAATGCAATCAGTGGCATGCACTTCGATCGCGAAAGTGAAAGTGCCCTTTGCGGTCGCATCGCGGTGCCCCCGTGTTCCCATTTCTTCCGATGTGAACCGTGAGCTCCAGTCCATTACAATGCAAGGCTAACGATCGGGCATGATTTATATAACATTGACCAGTCCTAAAACGTTAACACGCTCTGATCTGATCTGAGCGTGTTTCTCCGTTCGAGAGCGCATTTCCTGTTCACATCCGTGACAAAACAGTTGATTATTTACGAACGAAAGCTCACAGAAATGTGAAAATGGTCTCATTTGAAAGAAAATATCCTAAGCTAAAAGATTATATAGTTTGACTGATTGAAGCCCTTATCAAAAGTGCGGGGGTCGATTTCTCTCTTTTCAAAACTGCGGGGGTCCTGACCCCCCGTCCCCCCTGCCAACGGCGCCCCTGAGGAGAACCAACTGATAATGTTGATCGTGTTTCAAATCATGTTCATTTATTACATTACAAAGAGGACATTTGGGGAATGAACAGAGCATCCTATAGTAATAGTCCCCTAAACATTCCCAGAATGTCCTGAGTATTCCCTGAAGGTCCATCAAATAACGTCCCCAAATCTTTAAAAGAACTCCACATCATGACCGTCTCTGAACATTCTGGGAACGTTACTAGGTGACGTCCTTGACACCATGCTCTTATCAAACAATCCTAAAGGATTCCACAAAATTGTATAAGATTCTAATTAGAATTTCTATCATATTTTGGAACTATTCCTATGAGATTCCTATAGACATAAATATCATAATATCTGGGAAGGTGTCCAAAGGATTTGGTTCTTATTCTGTTCATTTTCTTAGCAGCATCTTATTTTCTGAGACAAAGTACACTGTAAAAAATAAATAAATACAAATAATAATAATAATAATAATAATAAATAAAAATAAATAAACAACAGGTGAAATGCATGGCATTAAAGATCATTAAAAATATTAAAAAATGATCAATGACTGGCAAAAGTGGCTACCAAACAAAAACTGTACAATTTAAGACAAATATCCTAATTTATATATTCATTTGATATCTAATATCTAATTCAACCTGATTCAACTCATTAGTAGAGAGTGGATGTGTCAGATATAGAGAGACGTACAAGATGTTCAGGGCTGTTCATCGCACGATGCTGAATCTCTTCTGAATGAACAGCGGCCAGATCCACATGATTCTGTCTGCAGTATCTCAGAGCTTCAGACCACGTCAGATTCTGTTTGATCAGAATCAGTTTTTCTGGACACAAAACAAACCACAAGCAGAAGCTAGAGAGAGACTGATCAAAAACAACATGCAGAACAAACACTGTGGTGGAATTTGTCATGTCAGACATGTAGTGTGAACTTTAAGATATCTGGAGGTGATGGATGGATTGTGTGTGTTTGTGAGGATCTGCTCACCTTCATGACACACAAAAGGAAATTGGAAGTTGCAAGGGGCGTCATTCCAAAGTCCCTCAGTGTTCAGAATCTCTACACAGTTTTCAACACCTCCAACATTATTAGGTTCATTAGACCTCCAGTATCTGAATGAGGAGTCACTCTGATCTGACCACTGCCATGAGTCTCTGAACAGACCGATCCAGATCAATGATCCAGATATTGACAGACCATTAATGAACTGCTGAAGCTGTTGACTCTCATTCTGGTTCCTCACACTGACCAGATCAATGTGATTCTGTCTGCAGTAACTCTGAGCTTCTCTCCAGTTCTTCGTCTGATTGACAAAGACGAGTCCTGTGCTCACTTTAAGAAAAACAAATGGGGAAAAAAATGATGAATCAGTTTGTTCATTATTTTTATGCTGCTTCATGGTTTGAATGTGAACAGGTAACAGGTCTGTTGATTCAGACACAAAGAGAATGAGAGAAGCAGAGGAAGATGTTATACTGTGCAGCTAAATATGTTAGTTAAAGGGGACCTATTATGCAAAATTCACAGGTTTGGACATAAATGTGTGTTGGCAGTGTGTGAACACCACCCCATAGTGATTAAAATCCACCCACTCCTTTTTTTAATCCACATAAATCATAAGCAGTGTCTCAGAACAAGCCTTTTCCAGATCCCTGGCTGTGTGACGTCACTTTAGCCACAGGCCCCGCCCACAAATGTTGACAGACACTGCCGTTTTAACATAGAATCCAACAGTAAACTGACTTTCCTGCTGTGAAGAGAGAACTGATGATGATGGGCACGAGCAGCAGAACAGCTGATATGAGTGCACATAGGCGGCCCGTCACCATTCTCGTTCTCGTGTCAAGAACCGGTTGCAATGGTTTTCGGATCATCAGTACACAACCGAGAACCATTTCTTTCGGTCATGTCCGATTTGAGAACTGGTGAGCTGATGATACTGCACATGCGCGATTGTGTGTGCCTTTAAAGTGAATTTTTTTTTTTAAAGATTGGAAACATTTATTTGTTTCATAAATAATCCATGGACAGTTTATTTAATTTCTAAACACGGTGATATAAAGATAAAAAATGACGTAATCAAACTACAGCGAGAGCTAACAAGCGACTCCTTTTGAATTAGCTCTCGCGGTTCTCGAATCTCAATCTCCTTCTCTAGTAGAACTGGTTGCAACGGTTTTCGGATCATCAGTACACAACCGAAAACCGCTTCTTTCGGATGTGTCCGATTTGAGAACCGATGAGGTGATGATACTGCGCATGCGTGATTCAGCGTGTGATCTGAAGCTACCGAACAGTAACATCACAGCACCGGCTAACTAGGACAACTGATGCTTATGAGAGGACTCGAATGAGGGGCCAATCTGGCGAAATGTACGTTTATTTAATTACAAATGAATCGTAATGTAAGTGGATCATGGTTTCTGCTCTGATGAAGACTAATTTATTCACTTTATAACTGTAAAACTTTGTTTGCACAACACTGCCTGGATATGTCAAGTGTTTGGATGCTTTAGATGCAAAACTAAATTGTAAGAAACGCTTCAGATTATAATGTTTTAGTTGACTGATGTTATGATTACTGACTTTATATATGTGAATGTGTTAAGTTTTTTCATCCCAGCCCGCGATATAGACGACGTAAAAGAACCAGTGAACCGTTTTTTTCAACCGGTTTATTGAATCGAACTGTCCGAAAGATCCGGTTCGTGGAAAAGAACTGAACTTCCCATCACTACCCGAAATCTGAGCCGTTTAAGACGAGGTGGATTCATTTTGTTTTCAAAGAAAATGCTCCCTTTAAAGGTGCCCTAGAACTTTTTTTTTTTAAAGATGTAATATAAGTCTAAGGTGTCCCCTGAATGTGAAGTTTCAGCTCAAAATACCCCATAGATTTATTTTTAAATAATTTTTAAATAACGGCCCCTTTAAATTGTGCTCTCCGCCCCCTCCCGAGCTATCGACTCTATCACAGCATAAACAAAGTTTACACAGCTAATATAACCCTCAAAATGGATCTTTACAAAGTGTTCGTTATGCATACTGAATGCATGTGTCGGATTGTGTGAGTATTGAATTTATTTGGGTGTTTACATTTGTTTATGAATGAGTTTGAGGCTGTGCTCCGTGGCTAACGGCTAATGCTACACAGATTATACAGATTATAAAGAATGAAGTTCTGTTTATGCATTATACAGACTGCAAGTGTTTAATAATGAAAATAACAACGGCTCTTGTCTCCGTGAATACAGTAAGAAACGATGGTAACTTTAACCACATTTAACAGTACATTAGCAACATGCTAACGAAACATTTAGAAAGACAATTCACAAATATCACTAAAAATATCATGTTATAATGGATCATGTCAGTTATTATTGCTCCATCTGCCATTTTTCGCTGTTGTACTTGCTTGCTTACCTAGTCTGATTATTCAGCAGTGCACATCCAGACTGTTACGTAACAGTCGGTGTTATGTTGAGATTCCCCTGTTCTTCAGAGGTCTTTTAAACAAATGAGATTTATATAAAAAGGAGGAAACAATGGAGTTTGAGGGTGCTTTCACACCTGCCTCATTTAGTTCGGTTGAATCGAACCAGAGTTCGTTTGCCCCTTTGGTGCGGTTCGTTTGGGCAGGTGGGAAAGCAGCAATCGCACTCGAGTGCGCACCAAAAGCGGACCAAACAAGCGTACCGAGACCTGCTTGAAGAGGTGGTCTCGGTACGCTTTCAAACGAACTCTGGAGCGGTTCGCTTGAGATGTGAAAGCAATCGACCCAGTTAACGGACCAACGGACCAAATGATATCATTTTTATGACGGAAAATATGATATAAAAATCAGTAATGTCTGATTCTGTGAGTGAGCACATTATTTGCAATATCTGAAAGCCAACGAGCGCCTCTGGTGTGTAATTACACTTCTCCGTGCGAGAATGCTGTCCCGACGAAGTCTCAATTCCCGCTCTGCTTCATTATAAAATTCAAATGGTCTCTCTCGACTGACACACGGACAACAGGTCGCCTACTAGACAGCGCTGGGAAATCCAGAGATGGAGAGAGAGAGAAAGAGCGCGGGTTTGAATTTGCCGCAGCAAATATGAATTAACTGCGGGAGAGACATTTATAAAGTGTTTTTGTGTGTCTCGACAGTTACAAATAAAGCCACAATAAGCTCATGGAGCTAGCCTGTCAATCATTATTTTGATGGATGTCAGAGGCGGGTGACGTCACGGACCAGGAAACTATAAAGCATACCCGGAACAAAGAACGCTAGCTTCTGAGTATTGTCTGAAGCAAGAGCGCTCCAGGCATGAAGGAGGTACGGCAACGCGACGTAGCGTCTCGTTCCCTTACTCGGGGAACAAGGGTTACACTCATAACCTGAGACGTTCCCTTTCGTGGGAACATCGACGCTACGTCCAATGACGCAATGGGAACGCTGTCCCAACTAAGCCGTGTCACCAAGTGCCTGGCTGTTATCTTGTAAAACTGTATCACCTGGAGTGACATTCAAGTTAAGACTGTAAAATCTGATGAAGGTGTGCTGGGATTACCATCCAGCCGTACCACAAATATCGTCTAAGGAAACTCCTGACAAAAGAGCCTTGGAAGCAACCATACCTCTAGTAGAATGAGCTTGAATAGTTAAGGGACATGGGTGTCCCACTGCTTTGTATGCGAGTGAGAAGGCCTCGACAACCCACTTGCTCATCCTCTGCTTAGATGCTGGGCCCCCTCTCTTAGGGGACCTATAACATACAAATAATTGCTCTGTGGACGTAAGCATCCAATGCCCTCACAGGGCAAAGCAGATTCTTCTTTTCCTGATCCATGTTTGTAAAAGGAGGCGGGCAGAACGCCTCGAGTATAATGGGACCTGGGACCCTCGACGACACCTTTGGGACATAACCCGGTCTGGTGTGTAAGAAAGCCTTAATCATACCAGGCGCAAATTCTAAACATGATGGAGTGACTGACAGCGCTTGTAAATCACCAATCCTTTTTAGGGATGAAATTGCCAACAGAAGGATAGTTTTTAGTGTCAGGAATTTGTCTGATACTTCTTCTATTTGCTCGAAGGGAGCCTCAGCTAGCCCCTGGAGCACAATGGTCAGATCCCAGGTCGGAGTTTTTGTGCACGCCGCAGGCCTCAACCTGAGCGTGCCACGATGGAAGCGCGTGACTAGGGGGTCTCGACCCACCGAGGAACCCCCTACAGGACTGTGATAAGCCGAAATGGCTGCGATGTACACCTTTAGTGTTGAAGGGGTTAAACCTTCAGAAAACTTCTCTTGAAGGAACTGCAGCACATAGCTGATTGGAGACTGGACAGGGTCCAAATTATGTTGGCCACACCATGCGGCAAACAGTTTCCATTTGTATGAATACAGCTTCCTTGTGGAGGGAGCTCTGGAGTGAAGGATGGTCTCCACAACCTCGGCTGGGAGACCAGATTCTATGAGCCTTGCCCCCTCAGAGGCCAGGCCCACAGTTTCCATGTTTCTGGGCGGGGATGGAGAATCGTACCGCCCTCTAGCGACATATGGTCGTATCTGAGAGGAAGCCGTGAAGAAGAGACATTATGTCCGAGAACCATATTCTGGTCGGCCAGTAAGGGGCCACCAGTATTAGGTCGACCCTCTCCTGGCGAACCTTCTCCAGAACTCCGGGGAGCAGTGAGATTGGGGGAAATGCATGCAGGCGCAGCCTCGGCCACGTCTGTAGCATGGCATCCAGCCCTAGAGGTGCTGGGTGCTGCAGGGAATACCACAGAGGGCACTGAGATGACTCCTCTGTGGCAAATAGATCGACTTGAGCTCAACCGAATGTTTTCCATATTAGTTCCACCACCTCGGTGTGGAGTTTCCATTCCCCCGGACTCGCGCTCTGCCTCGACAGAGCGTCCGCCCCCACATTGAACCGCCCGGGAATATAAGGAGCTCTCAGAGAGAGGAGCTTTCTGTGGGACCAGAGGAGGATGCGACTGGCCAACTTTGATAATATGCAAAGACCGCATGCCCCCCTGATGGTTGATGTAAGAGACCACCGTAGTGTTGTCCGTGTGGACCAACACATGGTGATCCCTCAGATCTGGGAGGAAGTGTCTCAGAGCAAGAAACACCGCCATCATCTCCAGCCGATTTATGTGCCAGGAGAGCTGATGGTCCTCCCAAAGACCCTGAGCTGAGCGACCACTCATGATCGCCCCCAAGCCCGTGAGAGAAGCATCTGTCGTGAGCATTACACGATGACGAGAAGTCCCCAGCACGGGTCCCTGGGACAGGAACCGAGGCTTTTTCCACATGACCAGAGCACGAAGGCATCGCCGCGTGACTTTGATTATGCGAAAAGGATTTCCCCTCGGAGAAAACCCCTTGGTCCTGAACCACCACTGTAAGGGTCTCATGTGCAGGAGGCCAAAAGTAATAACATTGGACGCAGCTGCCATCAGACCCAACAGTCTCTGAAACTGTTTTACAATGAGTGACTCGCCTAACTTCACCCCATTCATGGCCCCGAGAATGGAATTCACACGAGCAGGGGACAGTTGCGCCTGCATCGCGGTGGAATCCCAGATTACTCCTAAATACTTTGCAACCTGACTCGGGACCAGCACACTCTTTTTGCCGTTGAGCCTCAGCCCAAGCCTTTTCATGTGCGACAGAACAACATCTCGATGTTGAACTGCCAACTGTTCTGTTTGAGCTAGTATCAACCAGTCCTTGATATAGTTCAGCACGCGGATGCCCTGGAGTCTCAGCGGAGCCAGAGCTGCATCCACGCACATCGTGAACGTGCGGGGTGATAGCGATAGGCCGAAAGGAAGAACCCTGTATTGGTAAGCTTCGCCCCCGAAAGCAAACCTGAGGAACTTCCTGTGAGAAGGATGGATGGATACATGAAAGTATGCGTCTTTCAGATCTATCGCCACAAACCAGTCCTCGGACCTGATCTGGGGAATATTATATATATCTTCCAAGGGTTTTTTTCCCTCCTAGGACTTTTTTCCCAGTGCTAGCACGCTGGGTTTTTCTCCTAGGGGGTTTTTTTGGTTTGTATTGGTTTCCGCGTTGGTTTCCGGTTCAACGCTGCTCAACGCTGCTGCCTGCCAGCTGTCTGATCTACGCTCGGAGCTTCGTGGAGATTATCCTAAATCCTTCTCTTTATTCCTATTCGCATAATATAACTTTCTTATTTTTCACCTGATTACTTAACCTATTGCATAGTATTACTAAACGGAACGATTTATTACTAGCAATCCACCAGCGTAATCACCTAGTGTTAGCCATAGCCTGCTAGCTACCGTCTACTTTCTTTTTTTCCTCTAAACCTACCTTCCTTGTCGATTGAATGGCGGATTTATCCGATGTATGTTATTCTGATCTGTCCTCGCCAGATCGGGAAGCTGTGGAGACGTTGCTGCCCGGCATTCATCGATCCACCGCGAGGTACAGCGTCCCGCACATCACCCTCGCCCCAGGCACCGGCAAGCGACCGAGACATCCAGCCAGCGAGTCCCGTGTGCGTTGCAGTTTTTCGGACGGCGTTCATCAAACACACGGTCAGTCATGTCCGACGATTATCATGTGTAGTAAATGCAACATGTACAGCTTAGCTCTTTCTGTCAGCAGTGAGACTTACACATGTGATAAATGCAGGGATATTGTCAGGCTGACAGAGAGAATCTCAGAATTAGAGACACGCATCCAAACTTTAATTGAGGATAGTGAGAATGAAAGGGCCTTAGATACTGCTTTGGATGCGACTAGCCTAGTAAACACTACACATTCGGTTCCGGTTGTAGAAGCCACGCAGCAGGCTAACTGGGTGACTGTGAGGCGGCATAATGGCAAGAACAAACACCACTCTTCCGTTCCGATTAGAACATCAAACAGGTTCTCCCCACTCAGTGACGCACCCACTGAGAATCCTGTTGAAAGTGCCTAGTAATTGGCGATTCTATTACACGGAACGTGAAAATAGAGACACCAGCCACCATAGTCACATGTTTGCCGGGGGCCAGAGCACCTGACATCAAAGCAAATTTAAAAGTGCTGGCTAATGCTAAACGTAAATATTCTAAAATCATTATCCACGTCGGCACAAATGATGTTCGACTTCGCCAGTCGGAGATCACTAAAATTAACATTAAAGAGGTGTGTGAACTCGCAAATTCAATGTCAGCAAAAGTAATTTGTTCTGGCCCTCTTCCTGTTCGTCGGAGTGATGAGATAGTTAGCAGGTTATCATCACTCAATGGCTGGCTGTCTAAGTGGTGTGCGCAGAATAATATAGGTTTCATAGACAATTGGAAAAGCTTTTGGGGCAGACCTGATCTGTTGAAAAGAGATGGTATTCATCCCTCCCGGGATGGTGCTGCTCTTCTCTCTAGAAATTTGGCAAATAGTCTTAGAGCTGAAACATGACAAACCAGGGCCCAGATCAGGACGCAGACAAACTGGCTAAACCGACCGTCTGCTAGCCGCCTCACGTCACATAACTCAGATAATTCACAGCACATAGAAACACTTTCACCTAGATATTATCACATAGAGACTGTGTCTGTACCTCGAACTAGTAAATACAAAAAACTTCCAAAACCTTTTAAGGGTAAAAATTTAATTGATGTTCAAAAAATGAAAATCACAGATAAATCAGATAAACAAATGATAAAGCTTGGGTTACTGAATATTAGATCTATTTCTTCAAAAGCACTTATTGTAAATGAAATTATCACAGACAATAAACTAGACTTGCTGTGTTTGACAGAAACCTGGCTAAAACCAGACGATTACATTACTTTAAATGAATCTAGTCCTCAAGGTTATGATTATCGACACAATCCTCGACAGAAAGGCAAAGGGGGAGGTGTTGCTGTAATTTATAGTAATATATTCAGAATCATTCAAAGAATTTCAAATATAATTCCTTTGAAGTGATGGTGCTTTATGTAACATTATGTAAGTTGACATTTGTGCTGGCTACTGTATACAGGCCACCAGGGCACCATACTGACTTTATCAAAGAATTTGCTGAGTTTCTATCAGAGTTAGTACTGGCTGCGGATAAAGTCCTTGTTGTTGGTGATTTTAATATCCATGTAGATAATAATAAAGACGCATTTGGATTGGCATTTGCAGATATTTTAAACTCTATTGGAGTTAAACAACACGTGTCAGGACCCACTCATTGTCGTAATCATACCCTAGATCTAATACTGTCGCATGGAATAGATATTGATGCTGTTGAAATTCTACAGCAGAGCGATGATATATCAGATCATTATTTAGTCTCGTGTATAATACAATTAGCCAAGGCTACAAAACCACCACCCAGCCATAAATATTGTAGAAAAATCACGTCTGCCACTAAAGATTGCTTTATAAATAATCTCCCCGAGCAGTTTCATCGCCTTAGTATACCTGACAACATAGAAGAACTCGATGCTGCAACAGAAACTATTGGCTCTCTCTTTTCCAGCACATTAGATGCGGTCGCTCCTTTACGTCTAAAGAAGATTAAGGAAACTAATCCAACGCCGTGGTATGATGAGCACACTCGGGCTCTAAAACGAGCTGTTAGAAAAGCTGAACGTAGTTGGAAGAAAACAAAACTAGAAGTTTTTCGCCTTTCGTGGAAAGAAAAAATGATTGAGTACAGAACAGCCATAAGAAATGCTAGATCTACTTATTTTTCAAATCTCTTAATAGAAAACAAACATAATCCTAGGTATTTATTTGACACAGTGGCTAAATTAACTAGAAACAGAGATTCAACTGCTGACGTTTCCATAGAGCACAGCAGTAATGACTTTATGAACTTCTTTACTTGCAAGATTGATAATATTAGAGAGAAAATTATAAACATGCAACCGTCTACAGTTTCTCTTCAGACAGTGCACTGTAGTGTCCCTGAGGTAAAACTAGAATCATTCGCCGCTATAGGAGAGGAAGAATTATCTAAACTTATCAAATCATCAAAATCAACGACATGTATGTTAGACCCAATGCCGACTAAACTACTGAAAGAAATGCTTCCAGAGGTCGTAGGTCCACTTCTTGATATAATTAATTCATCTTTAACACTAGGACACGTGCCAAAAACCTTTAAGCAGGCTATTATCAAACCTCTTATTAAAAAACCTCAACTAGATCCGAGAGATATAGTAAATTACAGGCCAATCTCGAATCTACCTTTTCTGTCAAAGATACTAGAAAAGGCAGTTTCAACACAACTGTGTTCCTTTTTAGAAAGAAATGGAATCTGTGAGGATTTCCAGTCAGGATTTAGACCATACCATAGTACTGAGACTGCTCTCGTTAGAGTTACAAACGATCTACTCCTATCATCCGATCGTGGCTGTATTTCTCTATTAGTGTTATTAGATCTCAGTGCTGCTTTTGACACTATCAATCATAACATTCTTTTAAAAAGACTTGAAAACTATATTGGCATTAGTGGAATTGCTTTGGCATGGTTCAAATCATACTTATCTGACCGTTATCAGTCTGTGGTAGTTAATGAAGAGATGTCGTATCGATCACAGGTTAAATATGGGGTACCACAAGGCTCAGTATTAGGACCGTTGCTTTTCACTCTGTACATGCTGCCCTTAGGAGAGATAATTAGGAAGCATGGTGTTAGTTTTCACTGCTACGCTGACGATACTCAGCTCTATATTTCCTCGCGCCCTGACGAAACCTACAAATTCACAAAACTAACAGAATGCATAGCTGACATTAAAAACTGGATGACAAGAAATTTCTTATTATTAAATTCAGAAAAAACTGATTTCCTAATCTTTGGACCAAAAACTTCCTCACGAAAAAACCTTGAATACTCTCTAACACTTGACGGGTGCTCCATTAAACCTTCGTCCTCAGTTAGGAACCTGGGTGTGCTCTTTGATACCAATCTTTCATTTGAAAGTCATGTTTCTAGTATCTGTAAAACCGCCTTCTTCCATCTAAAAAATATATCTAAATTACGACATATGCTCTCAATGACAAATGCGGAACAGTTGGTTCATGCATTCATGACCTCAAGACTAGATTATTGTAACGCTCTACTGGGTGGTTGTTCTGCTCGGCTTTTAAACAAACTACAGTTGGTTCAAAATGCGGCAGCTAGAGTTCTTACTAGAACCAGAAAGTATGACCATATTAGCCCAGTTCTGTCAACATTACATTGGCTCCCTATTAAACATCGTATAGATTTTAAAATCTTGCTACTTACTTATAAAGCTCTAAATGGTTTAGCTCCCCAGTACCTAAGTGAGCTCTTAATGCATTATAGTCCTTCACGTTTATTGCGATCTCAGAATTTAGGCCAGTTGATAATACCCAGAATATCAAAATCAACTGAAGGCGGCAGATCATTTTCCTATTTAGCACCTAAACTCTGGAACAATCTTCCTAGCATTGTTCGGGAAGCAGACACACTCTGTCAGTTTAAATCTAGACTAAAAACACATCTCTTTGCTCTTGCATACACATAACACATCATCAATACATTAACATTTTTCAAATCCGTTAAAGGATTGTTACGCTGCAATAATTAGGTCGGCCGGAACCGAGAACATTTCCTATAACACTAGATATACCTGTACATCAGAACAAGAATGGCATCTACGCTAATATCTGTCTCTCTGCTTATCCTGAGGTTTGCCGGGTGCTGGATCCAGGCCGTATCCAGGTCAGATGGAGAACCTGCGTCTGGACCTGACTACAACGTAGCCCAGGATCCCCGTATCCGCTTGCATATATTTATATATAATCGATTTTTAATCTCTATAATAAAAATGTACAATTCAGATTTTGATCTCCATATACATTTACATATATATATCTTCCAAGGGGTTTTTTCCCTCCTAGGACTTTTTTCCCAGTGCTAGCACGCTGGGTTTTTCTCCTAGGGGGTTTTTTCCACCCCTGGAAGTCAGCCGACATTGGCTTAATGTAGCACCATCTTGTATATGTTACATATTACCACGCTTGTTTGTACAGTTTTAACCACTTCCCTTTTTTTCTGTGCTTCTAATATGTAAAGCTGCTTTGAAACAATTACCAATTGTAAAAGCGCTATATAAATAAATTTGACTTGACTTGACTTCCACCCCTGGGAGTCAGCCGACATTGGCTTAATATAGCACCATCTTGTATATGTTACATATTACCACGCTTGTTTGTACAGCTTATTTTAACCACTTCCCTTTTTTTCTGTGCTTCTAATATGTAAAGCTGCTTTGAAACAATTACCAATTGTAAAAGCGCTATATAAATAAATTTGACTTGACTTGACTTGGGGAATGATCTGTTTGAGTGTAAGCATTTTGAACTTCAACTTCTTTACATCTCGATTTAACACACGTAAATCTATGATCGAACGCAACCCTCCAACCTTCTTTGGAACAATGAAGTAGCGGCTGTAAAAGTATGACATTTTGCTGGGAGGAGGAACCCTTTCTATAGCTCCTTTTTGCAAAAGCGTCGTAACCTCTTGTTCCATCACCAGAGACTGCTCTGGGGTTACCACTGTGGGAAGCACCCCGTTGAACCTGGGCGGTGTAGAACCGAACTGAATTCTGTAACCCTGTTTTATTATGAGCAGTACCCACTTCGAAATGTTTGGGAGACGTTTCCATTCTTCCACTCTCGAGACTGGTCTCTGGTGTTTGAGTACTTGGCTCGTCCATCTGACGCAGCGCACCGGCAGACAGACGAATCAAGCGCCGACCGACCCTCCTCGGAGGATCGGTGGAGACCGCTGCGCCCTGACGCACACTGGGTGGCAGGGTTGACAAGACGGTCCCCTGAGGGCACCGAGGAGGACCCGGTATCTGAATCCTCTCGGAGGGGGCTGCCCTCAAGAGATCCTGCACTAATAATGTCAGGACCTCTTCATTGAAGCCTTCCGGGAGATAATGACGGGGATGAGAGCGGGGGGGAAGAATTTTCTGGAAGGCCGCTGATTGTTTCAGTGTCTCCTGAAACCGACAGTTGTAACTGCTCATCTATCTCCCCCAGCAGATCAGCTTGGTATGCCTGCAAGATTGACATTGTATGCAGGCACGCCGCCACCTGACCCTCTGCCGAATAAGCCTTGCCCACCAAATTAGATGTTATTTTTAAGGGCTTGGTGGGCAATGTCAGGGTCCTGAGGGACGATGCAGACTCGGGCGAGAGATAGCTCGCAAGCGTCTGTTCTACCCAGGGCATCGCCCCATAGCCGTGGTGCTTTGGCCCCATGATGTTACTATATAATGATGTTTGGGGGCTGAAGACACGATATTGGACAGGTCTTCTCCACGACCTCGACACCTCGGTGTGGAGGTCGGGAAAGAACGGCAGACCCCGACGCTGGGGTAGTGACCGTGCAGGAAGGAATCTTTCATCCAACTTGCTTTTAGGTCTATTTTCGTGTTTTTCCGCGGGCCAGTCAATATTTAGCTTTTCAACTGCCCTGGTCACTACCTCCAGCAGCTCCTCATAAGCTGGGGATGAGGATGGCAGTTCCTCATCCCCTTCGACACCCTCCACATCAACCTCCTCGGAGGAAGATATATTGAGTGTCTGTGTCTCCCTCCGGGGGGAAGAAACCGCAGCGCGCGCTTCCACCGCCAGAGGAGAGACACTGGGTCCGGCAGGTAAGGGGAGCGATAGGGCTGGGCCCGTCTCTCCCCCCTCTGCCAGATCCATTTGTGAACCCCACGAGTGCAGACCGCGCCGAGCCTCAGCAGCGGCGGGACCGGACCCGCGGGGAACACTAGCCGCAGCGCCCTCCTCGAAGAGTGCTCGGCGTGAACGCAGCACTATGAGAGTGAGCCTTTCGCAGTGCACACAGACAGCTCCCTCGAGAGCTGCCTGTGCGTGCTCAACTCCCAGGCATCTGACATACATCTCGTGTGTATCCCCGTGATGAAGCGAGGACAGGGATGAACACACTTAGTGAACTGCTGCTTTTTTTCCGCCATAATATATATATGTGTCTTTTTATGTTGTGCTTGGAAACTCTTGTCCTCAGACGAAGAGAACACTGTGTAATATAACTTGGACAGACAACAATAAATAAGACAGACAAGATACAGATAGCGCTTGCTGAAGACAACAGAAGCTAGCGTTCTTTGTTCCGGGTATGCTTTATAGTTTCCTGGTCCGTGACGTCACCCGCCTCTGACGTCACGTCTTCTCATTGGTTGGATACAGAGGTGCTTCACGAACACAAAATGCAGAGGGTCTTTAATTGCAGGTTAAAAACATTGTCTATATGTAACGGCGGGGCGAGTAGGACCTGGGTAGGGGGGTTACATATACTCACTGTTGTTGCAGATGAAAGGTATTGCATTACTGCATGAATAATCATGAAATTGTCCATTCAGCATCAATCCACACTCATCCCCACCATCTGGTTGTCCAGGTCCCCAGTTCAGATAGAGCGCAGGATCACCTGAAGACCACTGCCATTTATAAACGCTCGTCCTCTGCAGCCCAATCCAGAAATGCTGAACACCAATCACACTCTTCTTCACCTCATCCATGTCATTCATGTTGACAACGGTGGCCAGATCTGTGTAATTCTCTCTGCAGTATCTCTGAGCTTCAGTCCAGTTCTTCGCCTCACTTATATAGTAATACTGACGCTGAACACATTCAGATACGGAGCAGAGAGCTGTGAAAGAGAGGGTTTGATTTAATGCTTTTCATAACAGAGTCAAACCTGATGAAACTATAAACCATCAATAAAACAACAAACACACTCACCAATGAGAAGAAGAATGAAATATAGAGTTTGCTCCATTTCTGAGGAAGAAATGTTAGAGAAAAACATAGATGTAATAAGAACAGGGCCAGCCCGTGGCATAGGCGACATACACTGTAAAATTAATTACTTAGACTTACTTTAAAAAAGCATGCAGATTGCCTTAAAAAACTAAGTTAAGTGAAATAGGAAAAGTATGTTGTACTGACAAATGCTTAGTTAGTATAGTTCACTTTCATTAGAGTTCTAGTAACTAAAAAATAACAGTAGGGAGTACTTGGTCATTTACTTTAGATTTACTCTTGACTTCATATATAGCTACCACTGTTGTTACTAGGGGTGTCACAACACTGGTATTGACGATAATCGTGATATTCAAAGCATGAAATATCGATATCATGTTAATTTAGGGTGTGGCAATATACCGGTATTGGCAATAACCACAATATTTAAAATGAATAGGATGCTTATGATATCATGACATGTAAATACTCCAGCGCCAGTACCAGTACTCAGGTGGCAGTATTGCACCTTAACGCTGACATCTGTCAAACAAGAAGACACTAGTCTAGCTACAGTCAGTGCGTAGAGTGGCAACACCACCAACCTTTGTACTAGTCATGGAATGGGAAATGTTAGAAAATCATTGTTAACAGGTTAATATAAGTCCATATATTTAAACGAAGGGTGATTATTTTAATAAGTACCGTGTTTTCTTTACTTGTCTTACTCAGCATGATGTAGCTATGCATGCAGTTATATGCCCTCAAAATTCAAGATGCACGGGCATTTTTTGCCCAGACGAGTTTGTCATTATATCATATAAGATGTAGTTACATTACAATATCACACGAGTAAGAGTGCCGTTTTCCCCAAATCAGCACAAATGCAACAGAAATCTTTTTGTTTTGTAACTGAATCTGCATTTAGAACAAATCAGTTTAATGATTAAAATGAAGACGGACACTTGCTTCTTTCCTGTCATTTGAACAAATCGGTTGACTCACTCACTCATTAAGACAGTGACTTGCTGCCAGTAACTGAAAACATCCCAGTTCTCGCATGGCCAGCACCGGACATGTCACCCATTGAGCATGTTTGGGATTTGGGCGTATACGACAGCGTGTTCCAGTTCCCATTGAAGAGGAGTGGACCAACATCCCACAGGCCACAAACAACAACCTGATCAACTCTATGTGAAGGAGACGTGTTGCACTGCGTCAGGCAAACACTGCGTCTTCTTCCTAATTCACACTGCGTGATTGTCACTGGCGTGAACGAGCACCGATTTGCCTGTGATTTCAGGCATTTGTCTGCGATTTCTCAAAATCTATCGGCGAGCCAAAATCTGGGCTAAAATCGTGCAGTCTGAACTCGGCTTAAGGCACACCTGTGCAATAATCATGCTGTCTAATCTTGATATGCCACACCTGTGAGGTGGATGGATTATCTCAGCAAAGGAAAAGTGCTCACTAACACAGGTTTAGACATATTTGTGAACAATATTTGAGAGAAATAGGCCTTTTGTGTACATAGAAAAGTATTAGATCTTTGAGTTCAGCTCATGAAAAATGGGGGCAAAAACAAAAGTGTTGCGTTTATAATTTTGTTCAGTGTATAACAGAGTGTTTTTAGTTGTTTTCGTGGATCTGTGTGAATGGGGATAGTTTTGACAACATTGTCATCTGTACAAAGAAACAGCTTTTAATTTTTTTTTTTTTTCAAGGCACGGCAAGAAACACAACTACAACTGACTTACAGGCACAGCCTTAGATGAAATGAATTGAAGATAAAAGAGGATGTTAAATCTCTCAAGATCTCAGCAGAGGATGATTAAACAACTCCACAAACAGCATTACCAGCTACATTTATTACTAACAGCCCTGCTCATGGAGAACTCCTGTCTTGCAGTGATCGGCTCCAACATACTTGCCTGTAATTTTCAAGTAGTCCTGAGCACCTTGATTAGCATAACTGAAATTTGTTGATTAACATCAATAATGTTGAAAGTGAAGTACAACATTGAAGCAGTGCAGCATTTAATGAGAATTAAGTTAAGATTAATGTTGATGTTTTGTTGAAAGCTTCTTTGGAAGTTGCTATTATAGTGATCAGTGTTTGCTTTAGCTGTGCTCTTGAACCTTGCATTTTTAGTCACACTGTAACAGTGCATTTATAAAATGCATTTTTTATTTTTTTTGGAAAGAAAGTTACAAAGAAAAAAAAAAAAAAAAAAAAAAATATATATATATATATATATATATATATATATATATATATATATATATATATATATATATATATATATATATATATAAAATTAGGAAAATGAGATATTATTTTGCTCACCTTTAATAGTTTCTTTCCTTGAAGAAGTTCTGACAGTGATATTCAATTTTTTTTATAGTGAAACACTCATGGCCCTTATATATCCTGCTGGCATTGGGGGAAGTCACACGTACATGGAAGACTGATAAAATACTGTATAAGATTAGATTACAGTGTTATGTTTCACTTCCCCATCTGTCTTTTGGAATGAAAGCATACTTGTGAAACCAGCTTGAGAATGACAGATGTTCTCCCACAGGAAAATATGCCAAGCACAATTAATAGATTCTTCCTTAACGCAACAAATGTGAGGAACCGCCATCCTCATCCCCAGCTTATGAGGAGCTGCTGGAGGTAGTGACCAGGGCAGTTGAAAAGCTAAATATTGACTGGCCCGCGGAAAAACACGAAAATAGACCTAAAAGCAACTTCATAAAAAATGTGATCTTTTTTTTTTTTTTTTTCTGTGTCAAACCCACAACAGATCTTTGAACTGGGTGAGTTCACACACAGGTGCTGGTCATATAATTAGAATATCATCAAAAAGTTGATTTATTTCACTAATTCCATTCAAAAAGTGAAACTTGTATATCATATTCATTCATTACACATAGACTGAAATATTTCAAATGTTTATTTCTTTTCATTTTGATGATAACTGACAACTAAGGAAAATCCCAATTTCAGTATCTCAGAAAATTAGAATATTACTTAAAGGGTTAGTTCACCCAAAAATGAAAATTCTGTCATTTATTACTCACCCTCATGCCTTTCCACACCTGTAAGACCTTCGTTCATCTTCAGAACACAAATTTAGATATTTTAGTTGAAATCTGATGGCTCCGTGAGGCCTCCATAGGGAGCAATGACACATCCTCTCTCAAGATCCATTAAAGGTGCCCTAGATTGTTTTTTTACAAGATGTAATATAAGTCCTAGGTGTCCCCTGAATGTGTCTGTGAAGATTCAGCTCAAAATACCCCATATATTTTTTTTTTATTAATTTTTTTAACTGCCTATTTTGGGGCATCATTAACTATGCACTGATTTTTTTCAGCACGGCCCCTTTAAGAGATGCGCTTCCTCTGCCACACAAGCTCTCAACTACATATACATCGCATAAACACAGTTCACACAGCTAATATAACCCTCAAATGGATCTTTACAAGATGTTCGTCATGCATGCTGTATGCATGCTTCGAATTTTGTGAGTAAAGTATTTATTTAGATGGTTACGTTTGATTCTGTGTGAGTTTGAGGCTATGCTCTGTTTCTAAAGCTAACATTACACACTGTTGGAGAGGTGTTTTTGAATTGAAGATGTGTTTATGAATTATACAGACTGCAAGTGTTTATTAATGAAAATAATGACGGCTCTTGTCTCCGTGAATACAGTAAGAAACGATGGTAACTTTAACCTCATTTAACAGTACATTAGCAACATGCTAACGAAACATTTAGAAAGACAATTTACAAATATCACTAAAAATATCATGATATCATGGATCATGTCAGTTATTATTGCTCCATCTGCCATTTTTCTCTGTTATCCTTGCTTGCTTACCTAGTCTGATGATTCAGCTGTGCACAGATCCAGACGTTAATACTGGCTGCCCTTGTCTAATACCTTGAACATGGGCTGGCATTATGCAAATATTGGGGTCATACATATTAATGATCCCGACTGTTGCGTAACAGTCGGTGTTATGTTGAGATCCGAATGTTTTCCGGAAGTCTTTTAAACAAATGAGATTTACATAACAAGGAGGAAACAATGGAGTTTGAAACTCAATGTATGTCTTTTCCATGTACTGAACTCTTGTTATTCAGCTATGCAGAGGAAAATTCAAATTCTGATTCTAGGGCATCTTTAATGTACTAAAAACATATTTAAATCAGTTCATGTGAGTACAGTGGTTCAATATTAATAAAAAAAAAAATACATTAAAAAAAAAAAATTATAATAATAATAATAACTTATTTAGTGATGGTTGATTTCAAAACACTGCTTCAGGTAGATTCAGAGCATAAATGAATCAGTGTGTCGAATCAAGATTCGGATCGCGTGTCAAACTGCCAAACAGCTGAAATCACGTGACTTTGGTGCTCCAAACTGCAGATTCGATACACTGATTCATTATGAACATGAAAAGTATGAGCATGTACAGCACTCAATACTTAGTTGGGGCTCCTTTTGCCTGAATTACTGCAGCAATGCGGCGTGGCATGGAGTCGATCAGTCTGTGGCACTGCTCAGGTGTTATGAGAGCCCAGGTTGCTCTGATAGTGGCCTTCAGCTCTTCTGCATTGTTGGGTCTGGAATATCGCATCTTCCTCTTCACAATACCCCATTGATTTTCTATGGGGTTAAGGTCAGGCGAGTTTGCTGGCCAATTAAAAACAGGGATACCATGGTCCTTAAACCAGGTACTGGTAGATTTGGCACTGTGTGCAGGTGCCAAGTCCTGTTGGAAAATGAAATCTGCATCTCCATAAAGTTGGTCAGCAGCAGGAAGCATGAAGTGCTCTAAAACTTCCTGGTGTACGGCTGCGTTGACCTTGGACCTCAGAAAACACAGTGGACCAACACCAGCAGATGACATGGCACCCCAAACCATCACTTACTGTGGAAACTTTACACTGGACCTCAAGCAACGTGGATTGTGTGCCTCTCCTCTCTTCCTCCAGACTCTGGGACCCTGATTTCCAAAGGAAATGCAAAATTTACCTTCATCAGAGAACATAACTTTGGACCACGTCTGACCACAGAACAGTTTTCCACTTTGCCACAGTCCATTTTAAAGGAGCCTTGGCCCAGAGAAAACGCCTGCGCTTCTGGATCATGTTTAGATATGGCTTCTTTTTTGATCTTTTTTGGTTTTCCGGCCTTGACCCTTACGCACAGAGATTGTTCCAGATTCTCTGAATCTTTGGATGATATTATGCACTGTAGATGATGATAACTTCAAACTCTTTGCAATTTGTCTCTGAGAAACTCTTTTCTGATATTGCTTCACTATTTTTCACTGCAGCATTGGGGGAATTGGTGATCCTCTGCCCATCTTGACTTCTGAGAGACACTGCCACTCTGAGAGGCACTTTTTATACCCAATCATGTTGCCAATTGACCTAATAAGTTGCAAATTGGTCCTCCAGCTGTTCCTTATATGTACATTTAACTTTTCCGGCCTCTTATTGCTACCTGTCACAACTTTTTTGGAATGTGTAACTCTCATGAAAACAAAATGAGCCAGTATTAGGTATGACATTTCAAAATGTCTCACTTTCAACATTTGATATGTTATATATATATATTCTATTGTGAATAAAATATACGTTTATGAGATTTGTAAATTATTGCATTCCTTTTTTATTCACAATTTGTACAGTGTCCCAACTTTTTTGAAATCGGGTTTGTATACTCTGCTTGCACTGCATGGTGGAAGTCACACATACATGGAAGATTGGTAAAAGGTAAGTATAGGATTGTTACAAACAGAGGAGGTCGGAGACACAGGTAAAGTTCACAGTGTTTATTTGAGACAACCAGAGCAGTGAGCAGGTGAGTGAAGGCAGATAAGGTTTTTAACAGATGATTATCAAGGCAGTGATACTTGTCTTGATCTTCTCTCCAGGATTCGGACATGGACATGGAGCAGAGAACACACAGAGACACTCACGGAAGACAGGAGAACACTAGGAAACACTAGGAAACACTAGGAAACACTAGGAAACACTAGGAAACACTAGGAAACACTAGGAAACACTAGGAAACACTAGGAAACACTAGGAAACACTAGGAAACACTAGGAAACACTAGGAAACACTAGGAAACACACTGGAGACAGGTAAGTAGTCTGTAAGGTAGGCATTCAGGTAAGTATGTGATAACGAGACCGGACAATGACTGTGTGGCTGTGAGGGTCTCTTATAGTGCTGCTGATTGGATAGTGATGAGTGTCAGGTGTGCGTGATCTCTGGTGAGGGAGTGCGACATGATTGGCTGAGTGAAGAGCCTGGCGTGTCTGTGACATTGATTAGAAAATGATATCTTTCACTTCCTTGTCTGTCTTTTGGAATGAAACCACACTTGTGAAACCAGATGGAGAATGACAGATAAGACAAGCACAACATTAATAGATTCTTCGGTAACACTTTACAATAACAGTACATGAATAACCATGAACTAATACATAAATTAATAGTTACTTCAACATGAACTCATGATTAGTTAAGATATGAACTAATGAAGAGTGATCCTTAACTACGACAGGAATCATAAGGATTCATGCATGAAAACAGCAACCTTAACTACTATGGAGGACTAAACCTGCAGATATTAAAAATGAATAAATAAATGAAAGAATAAATAAATATATAAATTAATAAATAGATAAATAGGTAAATAAATGTGATAATAGGAAAATAAATAAATGAATAAACCAATAAATATGATTAACTTTTAATAAAATTCATTTTCCCCCTTAATTTATTATTTTTCTGCATTTATGATTTAATTATTTCTAATTATATTTATTATTTTATTTATTTTTCCATTTATTTTATATTTACTTATTTTATGCATTCATTTATTTTTATATTTATTTATTCCAATATATATATTTTTTCCAGATTTATTTATTGTAACATTTATTTATTTCAACTTTTTAAATTTATTTTCGTATTTATTTTTACATTTCTTTGTCTTGTATAATAATTAGGTGGGTTGGTCTTGCTCATAGGGCTTGCTTACCATTGGTTCATCATTGATTGAAGCTCTCGCTCGATTACTCTGGCTTTGTAGTGACAGCTCTTGCGGGTGTATCACTTTATGTTCGCGACAACAAGGGTTACACCATTGCGTTCGTTTAGTTATCTTACTTCTGGCTGAGAGGGAACTAATGCTAGTCGCTAGCCGTAATCCTGGTAATCCTGTAGCTGTAACGGTATATTAGATTAAGCGGTCGGAGTGTTGCGCTGCACTTTATGATTTACACCCTCCACCTTAAGACGAGAGCACCTGAGGCACTGGCTGAAGGCGCTAAACCAAGTGCCCACCCAAGCGCCCGTATGTGTTTTCGTAGCATTTCATGGACGGGAAGCTGACTGACGAACACCCTTACCTGAGAAATGTCTCGGCTATGATGCTCCAGTAAAGAAGTCACGGCGGCTGCTGAACAGGTTGTCAGATTCAGGTAAGCTAACTTAGCTAGCCATGTGCTTGTTAACCTAATGCTAGATTTGTGAAGCCCCTTCTATGAATTTGAAATCAGTATTATTCACAAAACACAATGAATCTTGCACTATTACCATTGCCCTCAATATATTTAATATTTACCATAGTACAATGGTACTTATTTACTGTAGTATTATAGTACATTAGTCTTACAGTAGCTTACATTATTCCTGTAAGTTACAGAGATTGCATATGATGGCAGGCAATCTAGCTACATCTCTCATATTGATATTGACTTAAGTATTAACACTAGAGTTAGAGATTGTGTATAAACTCATTTTTAATGCGTCTCTCACACTTTTCTGTTCAAGTATGAGTGCCATCATATATTCTCATGATGTACTATTACTAATGTAAACATTTTTATGGTTGTATATTCTTCCACAGATGCATCGATGAGCATCAGTGATCAACTGTGAAGATGATCACATCCACATGCCCTGAACTGTGATGCAGAAACACAACAGGAGGATCCATCTGTCTCTGAACACAACTACACTTCAAAATCACATCTCAGTCTGAAGCCACCTACATCTGAGATGAGAACACAATGCGTTGAGCCAGCGCCATTGTACACAACTCTGAGAAACAATCATCTTTGTCAGCACACAGGGTTGACATTGGATGCGTTTCATTCAGTCGCCGAACATCTTACCAACACATACACCAACAGCTTCCAGCTACACAGTTGGGATCAGCTCCTGATGACTGATGAAGCTGTGTCTTAATTTATTGCAGGGTGATCTTGCTGAAAGGTTTGGTGTTTCAAAACCTGTTGTTGTGGTAAATTCATAACTGCAAATTCAGGGTTCCTGGAATCCCTTCGTCCAGGTGATGAAGTAACGGCAGACAGAGGCTTCATCATTACTGATCTCCTCTATGAAAGGAAGGTGAAACTCGTCATTCCAGCATTCACCAAGAGAGACTCTCTGAAGAAGACACCACCGACACTATACGCATCCCTAAGTGGTCATATGACTGAAAAACTTAAAAATCCTTTCTTACAACAGTTCCAATTATCCTCACCTCTAAAATTGATAAAATGTAGAGAATTGATCCTGTGTAACCTTCTAAGCAACATGATTTCTGATGTAGAGGATGAATAAGTTTTGATTTGTAGGTGCAGTCCACATCTGTGCTGTGGTTTTGATTTAACTAATCAGTGTAAATAGTGTATGTAGTCATTTTTATAAACCTTTACAATGTGACCAGATGTTACTTATCTGTAAAGTTATTTCTATAAACCTTTGTAATATGATCAGATGTTATCTTTTGTGAATTTTTTTAATCTTTACAATGTGGCCAGATGTTAGCAGTCAGTAATTTCTTATAAAACCATATAATGTAAGCTCTGTAGATTCCCTTAAAACTTAAAGGAATGAAGTCTTCTGATTTAAATGGAGTAAGTCATGTCAAATTTGCAAATTAATTCCATCTTGGTTTATTGCATATGAGAATTAAATGGTGAAATATTGCATGAAGGTCAGTAAAAGTTCTCTAGCTTCCTGATAACAACAAACAACTCTTACAACTGATTTTATGAAACTTATATTAAATGATACATTTTTCTAAAATCACAAAGTTATCACTTTTTTTTACAAAGCTGAATTTAAAATAATTCCAGTCATTTTCAACTACACCCTCTACATGCTGCTCCAACTTCTGACAGTCCCATGGTTTCCTCTGGCTCTTCTTCATATATCTACGCATGTTAACAATGTCGATATGAGACCATCTGATCGTCGTATGAAGTTTTCTCCGTGCTCGAATTTAAAACATTAACGGCATTAATGTTATTTCTCATTTTGCTAAAGTTATAGCTAGCTATCAACAATCTTCTAACCTAGGCGTCATCACTCTAGCGTCTGAAGTCGACGGTTCCAGACTCGATGATTTTGATGCTGGGGATCACATAAGTAGCTTTAGCTTCATGTTTTTATTTCTGGAATATAGTTTAAATATTTCGGCACAAATCGAATAACATTAGGCGAAAAATAACCTGCAACTCTCCAGCTGGTGCCATTTTCTTTGAAAACTCCGATCTCTATCGTTTAACTGGCCTGATGAGTCTGGGCGTGAGCTCTTAACCAATGATGCACTGAAGCTACAGAAGGACCGCCTTCCTCATTTCCATGTTACACACGGAAAAGTAAAAATAAATGAATCAATAAAAAATCTAAAAATAAATACGTGGGAATAAATATATCTAAAAATAAATTAATACATATATACATAAATAAATCTAAAAATAAATGTAAAAATAATATATAAATATAAAAATAAATGAAAAATGTAAAAATAATAAATTAAGGGGGGGAAATAAAAAAAAATGATTTTTTTGTTAAAAATGAATCATTTATTTTATCAAGTCATTTATTTATTTTCGTATGATCACATTTATTTACCTATTTATTTATTCTTTCATTTATTTATTCATTTTTAATATCTGCAGGTTTGGTCCTCCATAAACTACGCGTTAATACATGTTTGTTAATTAATGCATTAATTAACATTTAGGGGTAAACTAAATAAATCAGCCTCCATAAGAGTAAACAAGAAGTACTCTGAATTTGAATTAAACGTGATTTAATACTGTCATAATTTACACTGTAATATCATAATCTGCCATCTGCAGCTTTGTGACAAATAATTGCAATGGCACATGATTATTTAGCCATTAATTACATAGATCTGTCTAATCAAATGTGGAAAATAGACTAACTACCACTAATAAATTTAATTTGATCTAAACTGTTTTCTGATTTTTATAGTTCATTTACATTTAGTCATAGCTAAATAGACATAGGCCTAGTTTATTCCCGGAACTAAAGTATGTAAGGTTTGTTTCTGGCGGGACACTCATTAGTGGCGCACGCTAGGTGTTCTCTTCTCTTGGCGCGTTTGTTGTGTTGCTGGCATTTTAAACTAATAAATGTTGACTGCTTTGGTAAGCCGAATTAATAATTAAAGACATATTTACATGTATGTTTTATTGGGATTTTCATGAGGTTATGTGCAGTTATTAACTGTATTTGTATTTTTGTCATTTAAATGTATATGCTTTGATTAGCATTAGCTTGTGGACGCTCGCGATTTTACATGTAAATGTGCCTTATGTGTGTCTTTACAGGTATGTTTATGGCTTGCTTTCAAGTCCATATATGTTTAATTATATAAATAAAAGTAAAATACAAATACTTTTTATTTTAGTTTTTTGTTTTGTACCGGGGTGTAAAGGAATAAGGATGGCACTCTTAGTGTTTATTCATATATTAGTTAATGATGTGTGATATGTGCATCATGTCATGACTTTACTTGAGGGGGCACAATCATAATTAACTCATTATTAACTAAGCATATACTAACATCAACTAATGGTTTGTTAATGTATACTTATGTCATGACTTTACTTGAGGGGGCACATCATACTTAATTCACTGTTAACTACTTACCAAATTCAGCTCATGATTATCATTAACTTACTATCAAACACACATGTACTAACACAACTATATAAGTACTCAGCCCAGTTAAGTGATGTTGTGTGACTTTTCAAAAAGTCAGAGAATGGAGGTACAGTATGATCACGGCCTGCGTCTGGATGGAGAGTGAACTTCTGAATCTGATCCCAGCAAACGCTCCCTGACCTTAGTTCATGTTTCCTGTTTGGTTATTTTTTTGGGAACCGATTCCTCAGGAACTGATGTAAGTCACAGTAGTTTAGTTTGATAGGAAAGAATATCACAAAAAATGTTAAGACCTTTTAAGATAAATAGTGTATTTAGTATTTTATATGTTTGATAAGGAGGGTCAGTGAAAATAATGGCAAACTAATCCTGTGCCTTTCAGTGATGTTTATAATGAAGCTGCTGATGTCAGTAGTTTAAATTCTGACAATAATAAATTGTTTAAATTTATTTCAAAGTCCAAATATGTATTATTCCTTCTTATAGAGACTGTTTGATTTAGTTTACCCTAAATGTTAATTAATGCATTAATTATCAAACATGTATTAACGCGTAGTTAAGGCTTCTGTTTTCATGCATGAATCCCTATGACTCCTGTCGTAGTTAAGGATCACTCTTCATTAATTCATATCTTAACTAATCATGAGTTCATGTTGAAGTAACTATTAACTCAGGTATTAGTTCATGGTTATTCATGTACTGTTATTGTAAAGTGTTACCGATTCTTCTTTAACTCTCTCTCTCTCTCTCTCTCTCTCTCTCTCTCTCTCTATATATATATATAAATATAAAGTTATTTTGCTAGCTTTTCTGTCTGAGTCAAAGGTGGTTCTGTACACTGTCATGTTGTTCAGTCTTTTCTTTTTTTATCAGCAGAAGTAAACAGAGAATGTTGTGTTACAGTCATCCACATCAGATCATATGTTATCCTGGCATTAAATAAAATAAAAAATGAATAAACTGAGAGGCCTGAATGTTTTATCAAGCAGGGACCGAAAATAAAGTACACAAAAACTTTCAACAATAAGACATTGACAACATTCTGGTATGTTGTGTAATGTCAACAAACAACATTTGATGTTATCTCTCCCCATGTGTTTTTGTGACGTCAGTGACAAACAGTTTGTATTTATGTCAAACCAACAACAGATCTTTGACATGGTTTTGAGTCATTAATTAGCTAACATATGTTATATCATACAGGAATGTGTCGTTGTGGAATGCCCACGAGTGATATATGAATGTTAATCCACAGATATTTCACTTTTATTATCTTTTTATGTTCTTTTGTATTGATACTATAATGTTTCAGTGCTAATGTTAATTTTCTCAACTGTTACACAAAATCAGTTCGCATTGATTATGCTGGGGAGAGGAATGTCTTGTTATGTAACGCCCACAAGAGTGAGATATGAACTTTTTTCATGTTAATCCACAGAGTGAAGTTAATGCTGGGTGTGGCTGTCAATAAATCCCTGTTGAACAGGTGAACAGAAGTAAAAGTGTCCTGGGTCTTCTTAAGGCAGGAACACTCCAAGCCGTCTGTCGGCCGTGGGGCAGTTTTTGTTCGTCGGCCGACTAAATGTTGCGCTTGTGTTCTGCACCGTCGGCTGAAGTTGGTCCTCATCTACTTTTTTTTTCAGCTGATTCGAATCGGCGTCGGAGCTCGTCAGGCCATCCGATCATTCTGATTGGCTGTTCAGCCACCTGCTGGTACGGAAAGGCATTTCATCTTACACAGGAGCAGAACAGACATGCTACTTGGCCGTCAACTGTCTAGCATTGGTTTGGTGTGTCAGGCTAACTATGGACACAGACGCTGCCGACGTGAGCCAACCCCGCAGTCTGCTTTCGTTGCCATTAGTTCGTCGCCGTCGGCTTGGTGTGTTTCTGCCTTTACACACAACACAGAGGATTGTAACAGGGGTCAGCAACGGACCGGTAGCATATTGTAGGAACTGTGGACGAACCAGACAAATAACTCATTCAGATGATTCTTTCAAAAAATAATTCTAATTCAGAATCAAAGTTCCCGCTCCAGCCGTCTACATGAAAATCCTTGCTTAATTACTTTTATAACCCCATGCTTCCTGACAGAAGGAGAAGTGACACACTCTGCAATTTGTGACACCAAATGGTCATCCAAGAAGATAAAGAGCCTTTGATCACCAGATCAAAAGAAACAGAGAAACAATGCAGGCCCCTTTTGTTTCTCTGAGGGACCTAACTTTACAGAAAAACCAACAAAGACTGTTTCTACAACTTAACGAGTTTGTTTGCCCATTTAATCTTTAGGGTATTAGGTTAGCTAATTTGGCTTGCTGTCCACTGAGGAGGGGCTCGATGAAGCATCTTCAACTCGAGCTCTGATACACCCCCCAGTGAATAAATAGGATGTGATTACATAGGGAGTCTGCTTCCAGAGCCAATGTTCTAAATTTGAAAAAGAGGATAAAACATCTGTGATTTTATTTTGGTGACCTGGGATATGTTCATTTATGATGATGAACTGGTAACAGGAGCAAATTCTAAGGGGCAATTAACATTTCGGAACCCCATAGATTGGCTGTTACTACTATGGGATACAGGTTAATGAGAATGATTGCTTGGTCTATGTTGTGGCGGTGGAGAATTCATGCAATTTGGTTACTCCAATTGGGCTTACGCAGAATAAGGTGGAGAATCAAAAGGGGCCGATCATGAATCTCGAATCTAGTTCTTTTTGATGAGGCCTTCCACTATATCGGGTCCAGCTGATGCAGATTATAAGTTATTGCAGATCAAGCTGGAGTCAGGTATACTTTCCAGACTGTGGCTGAAATGTTCTGTCAGGCCTGAAAAAAAGAACTGGTTGGAAATTGTCTGGATGGTGTCCATTTCACTAACTAACCAGGAAATAATGATTGAAGAAGAGAGAGGCTGCTCACTTAGCTGCAAAGCTTGAGGTAGATATAAAAATGACTGCTCCAAAGGAAGAAGATCAAATGTCTGCATCTGATGGAATCAGGGAACAGTTATGGGTTGAGAATGTTGGTTGTTCCATGGTAACTGCGTTGGGAGGAGCTGGAAGAGGGACTGCTGTTGTGAGAGAAAGGGCTGGCAAGCGGCTCAGACCTGAAGAAGTGTTTGGTGTTGGAAAAAGATGGATGCTGGGAGGAGGGCTCCATTACTAACTGGTGTCCAAGATGGCTGAAGTGAGAGAAAGGGGTTGGTGGGCAAAAGAGTGTTGATCATTTGCGGAGGCAACCTCACACTAGGATCTGTGCCAAGAAGAATGTTAGAAGAAATTGGGGAACAGAAGGGAGGAGAGGAATGAGGTAAGTTGTAAACGGATAGAGGGTGAGGGACGACTAACGGAGGCAGCCTCACGCTAGGATCCGCTTTCTGGGTGAGCGAGAAGTAACCATCTGCGAGGGCATCCTGGCGCATGGGTTTATCATGAAGAAGATTGAAAAAGAACTGAAAAAGCAGAAGAAATTAGTGATGTTACATATGAAACTGAAGCTTCAAATCTCACATTGAATACACGGCTCAATTATAATGAATGCATGTTTTCAGATGAGCGGTGATGAATGAAAGACGTCTCAACTATCTTTCCAGTCACATGAATGCTGTGCGTTTCAGAATGTTGAACCCAGTCCACTTCTCTACAGGTTTATGGAATTTAAAATCCATTTACTAATATATATATATATTATATTACATGATCGTACATTCTGCCATAAAGACAGTATGAAACCCTATCATATTTAGAGTATGATTTACTTGCATCAAACTCTGTTAGTATTATTATTGTTATATTTAATTTATTGCAACACATTAGTATGGAAATTATATTATCAGAAAACTACACGTTTAACATTGCCAGGCTTTTATTTGCTTAATGGAATGACTGAGCTGTACATCTATATTCTTTGGCTGCACTGGCTGGTTTATGGCTGCTGTAAATTTATTTATTTATTTTTAAAAGCTTCAAGATTCAAGAGGCTTCATTTCATAATCCATAGAAGGAAGTAAAGTGCGGGAGACAGGAGTAAGTTTGGATAGTTCTTGCCTGAGGAGTGGAGCTGCATATGGGAAGAGCTGGAGAAGCGGGACTGTTTTTGCGGCTGCTGTTGTTGATCGGGCGGAAAAACGGCGGACGAGGAAGTGCGTGCGGCGGCAACGGACTGTGGATTAGCGTGCTGTAAATGTTTATGTTCAGGACATCAGGTCGGAAGAAAAACTTCTGAGTCTTGCTTTTATGATGCTGAAGTGTTTGTTGGCATGCTGGAACTGTTGTTAGAACTAAAGAAGATCGTAGAGTTTAGCTTTTGATGATCTGCGGGAGAAATTAATTCCAGAGCTGGAGAGGACTTGACGTAGGCTGTTGGCGGACCATTTGAAATGGGTAGAATCAGTGTATTAGCGGCGGTAGAATGAAGAGATGAATTCTGTGAAGAAGACTGATGAGGCGCAGTTAAACGGGCGATCCTGAGCGAGGAGGAGAGAGGTTATCCAGAGCGTGGTCTGTATGAGCGCTCAAAAAGAGCATCCGTGTTCGGATCCGATCTTACGCGACTGTAAATGTAAATCATACTGTATGTAAATCATAAAGGGACAGAGCTGAATGAGGTGAGTGAGAGAGATTGGCTTAAGGGAAACATGGAGACAGCACATGATGGAGAAAGTGAGTTCTGACTTGCACTTTTTGAACATTAAGCGTAACCTAATTTAACCCTAAATCATTCAGTTCATGTAGGATAATGGTATGTTATCTGTTATCAAGAATCTGTTGCAGGCCCAAGAATCTGTTGCAGGCCCAGGCTCAGCAGGCCTATATATAAATAAGGTAAATGGATTCTCGGCAGACTTGAGTGGCCTACCGTCCGCGGTAGTTGACACCATCACTTCGGCTAGAGCCCCCTCTACAAGGCGCGCCTATGCCATGAAGTGGAGTCTGTTCGTTGAGTGGTGTCCCTCCCGCCGGGAGGACCCCCGAAATGCCCGGTCAGTGTTGTGCTTTCCTTCCTTCAAGAGGGTTTGGAACGGAGGCTGTCCCCTTCCACCCTGAAGGTCTATGTGGCCGCCATCGCAGCGCATCACGATGTGCTTGATGGCAAGTCTCTAGGAAAGCACGACCTGGTCATCAGGTTCCTCAGAGGCGCCAGGAGGTTAAATCCCCCTAGGCCCCGCCTCATCCCCTCCTGGGACCTCTCTGTTGCCCTCTCGGGCCTCCGGAGAGCTCCCTTTGAGCCCCTTGAGTCAGCCGAGCTGAAACATTTGGAAACGTTCCAAACTC
Source organism: Chanodichthys erythropterus (assembly GCF_024489055.1). NCBI lineage: Eukaryota > Metazoa > Chordata > Actinopteri > Cypriniformes > Xenocyprididae > Chanodichthys > Chanodichthys erythropterus. Next base: position 2,826,068 of record NC_090231.1, on the reverse strand, counting down.
TGTCAGAATGGCTTCCAGTTTATCTGAGTTTAAATCATGCCTTAAAACTCATCTTTTCTCTCTCGCATTTGGTATATAATATGTAGGTATTTGAGTGTATTTATGTATGTGTATATGTTTATGCATGTATGTGTATGTCTATATATGTGTATATAATGTGTATTTATGCATGTGTATGTATGCGTATGTATATATCATGTATGTCATACATGTGTGTGTACGTGCATATATCTGTATATATACGTAGGTGTGTATGTATGTGTATATATATATGGATGTGTATATATATGTGTATATGTAGATATGTGTGTATATAGTGTCTATATTTCTCTGCCTTCTGTTTCTTTGTCTTTTAACTGTTTCTTTCATACTTTATGTACACTCCTCTTCTAATTGTTGTACAGCACTTTGGTCGGCCTTTGGCCGTTTTTAAATGTGCTCTAGAAATAAACCGAACTTGAACTTGAACTTGAACTTGAACATCTGTCTCTCAAGACAGTGCTCCTGACCGTGCTCGCCTCCTTCAAGAGGGTTGGGGACCTGCAAGCATTTTCAGTCAACGATTCGTGCCTGGAATTCGGGCCGGACTACTCTCACGTGATCTTGAGACCCCGGCCTGGATACGTGCCCAAGGTTCTCACCACTCCCTTCCGGGACCAGGTGGTGAACCTGCAAGCACTGCCCCTGGAGGAGGCAGACCCAGCCCTTGCGTTGCTGTGTCCCGTTCGTGCTCTGCGCGTTTACGTGGACCGCACGCAGAGCTTCAGAAGCTCTGAGCAGCTCTTTGTCTGTTTTGGAGGTCAGCAGAAGGGAAAGGCTGTCTCCAAACAGAGGTTGGCTCACTGGATAGTGGATGCCATCGCCTTGGCGTACCAGTCCCAAGGCGAGCTGTGCCCCCTCGGGTTGCGAGCTCACTCCACTCGGGGTGTTTCTTCTTCCTGGGCGTTGGCGGACGGCGCCTCTGTTGCAGACATTTGCAGAGCTGCAGGCTGGGCGACACCGAACACATTCGCGAGGTTCTATAATCTCCGAGTGGAACCGGTGTTCACCCGTGTGCTTTCTACTCGTAGATAGCCATGGGTGTTCGCTTGCTGTGCCATTTCCCTCGGGAGAGGGAATGCGAGCACTTATTCCGCTCCTCAGTTCAGTTCCCCATACCGGCGAACCCTGTGGAGTTTCTCCTGCATCCTGCGGCAGCCAGACGCGGCGGAGGCGTCCACCGCTAGGTCCAGTACTCGTGTGTATGCCCACTTGGTCTGCCCTTGTACTGGGCTAGATGCCCATATGCTGTGATTCCCCTCGGGTAATCCCATATGTGTTCGTCCACAGTAAGGTTTCCCTGACGGTAAACCCGTGTCTTTCCCTGAGCGGCTTCGTCTCTGATTGCTAGTCGTTCCTCCCGAAAGGTGGGACCTTCATCAGAGATCTTCCATATGCATTACTGTTCTCAGACCAGTCCATATGTGTCTTCCACACATTACCTCCCTTCGGGCAGGGTGTGGTCTCCGTAGCTTTCCCCTCCTCGGGGAACGCTTTCCTGGCGTTTTTGTCGTTGCTGAAAAACGTGGGACTGAGTTCCGAAGCACTCTTCCCTGTGGATAAGGAACAGCAGCTTCGACGTCTCCGTTCCCTCCTTCTGGGAACTAGTAACCTAGACGTTCTATAACACTCTGACAGTGGGCAGTGAGTGAACTTTTTAGTTCAACTAAAGTGAACTAAAAAGTGAAATGTGTAATAAACAGGAGAAATGAAAAAGTTTGAAATTAAATGTTAAACTGTTTGACATGAATGTGAACTCATAAATGAGAACTGAAATTAAACGTTAGAAATGAAATGTTAAACAGTTTGAAATGATGAAATTAAATGACTATGTATACAGTATTTTAAATAAAATGAAAAGTTATGAAGTTAGAGTGTTTTTACCAATAATTTCTGCATTGATCAGCAGATACGCCCTATTTTTCTTTAGAAGAATTGGAAATGTTTGGTGCCAAAAAGGCGTATTTGATGTTCTTGCCATATTTTCAAGATTTTGCAAGGTTTTATAATATGTTATAATTATGTTAATATGCCATAATATGTTCACTTAAGAACTTACTCGTATAAGTATGTATGTGGTTGCAATGTTGTGGTTGAAGGTTAATAAATACAGTTGATTGAAGTGTGGTCAAAATTTTGTTTTGGGTCTCCTGTAAAGTTTGTCAAATGCCACTTACGCCCCTCTGGTTCCAAGCCCTCGATTTCATGGTGTCTCAAAATAGCACAGTTGAGTATTCTGACTTTTTTCTTCACAAATTTGAGTTATAAAGTTATAAAATAAATTGTGAGATATAAACTTGAAATTACGTGATATAAAGTGACAATTCTGACACTATAATTCGCAATTCTGACTTTTTTTAGTTTATTTCTCAGAATTGTGACTTTATAACACAATTGTGAGAAAAAAAAAAAATAAATAAATAAAAAAATAATCTAGTGGTGGAAACGGGCTTCCATACAGGGGCGGATCTAGAAAATTATTTATAGGGTGGCAAAGGGGTGGCATGAGGTCTATGAGGGGTGGCAACACCAAAGCAAGCGCCCATGCATAGTTTTTGGAGATTTATGCCCTGACCAACACAATTGTGTTCACAACACATTGCATTACCAGAAAGTATCTGTATACTGTTTAAAATTAAAAATAAATAACAAGATTTCAATATCCATCATGGCACAGAGTAAAGACACTATAAGGCAAAACTTGAGCCATAGACGCAGAGCAGAGTTCAGAGCATCAATGCGGGGCGGAGCTTGGAAGTGAAGGTGGTTGCGTACATTACTGCACACGCATTTATGAATATGTAACTGAGTATAATTAATGGACTGGGACCTTGATATTCGGAATTTGATTTATATGCATATTTTCTGAAATATTTACTGTTTTGGAAACATTAGTTTATCGTAGTAGGTTGGTCGTTTAAATTTCGGTTTAGTAGAGTGTGAAGAGATGGAGAAATTTAACATGCCAGTCTGGGTAAACCCAGCCTGATCTGCCGGCGATTTGATTTCCCTCGGCAACTCAGTCTGGAAACCCGTGCATTCATTTCTACTGCGCTGTTACACTTTTGCGGGAACCAATCACAGACTGCCTTTTCCACCTTGCTCACTATTGGCGGGTATAACACGATGACGATAGAGAAGCGACGGCAAGCAGCTATCAAACTCATCTGATCTACCCGTCTTTCACATGACCGTCACTCCAAAATAACAATGCACAATCACAGTGATGCCGATTGTGTTAAGCATTTACCTTATCTGAGAGAAATGTAGCAGAGCGTTGATCTGACAGTCTCTTCATAGGAAGATTACAAACAGCGATTAATGACACACAATGATTCTTTGCTGTTATTTTGGTGGTTTGCTTCACGATGTGAGTGCAGGACTCTTTTACTTCAATGTCCCTTGATGGTAGACAATATTTTATTAATTGCTCTATATGTTTTGTCTCCCTGCTTCTTGAATCTCGCGCCGCCTGAGCTGACAGGAATTTTTTTGGTTGTCATGACAGTGACATAGTTTAGGGCGGCTATATTCCGCGTTCATTTACACTGAACCAGAACAGTATCAGAGTCGCCTTTTAAACTCTCTACGATGCTGAATGACTTATTTAGTTTAGCAAACAAATTGCTCGAGTGGGTGTAAATACCGATCACTTTCATGTGTTTTTGCACAACCTGCAAAAATCGCTCAATGCCATTGCTGCTTCTGCAAACCGCGGATCAATGCTACAAACCAATACAAACTAACCCTGCATCTCAATCAGCTCCCTAGTTCCCTAGGTAGTGAATCAGTATATCATGCAAGTGAATGTGGCTGATTCCTTGATCAGTTCCCTGACTATTGAACTCGGGTGCTGATTGAGACACGGTAAACCTGTTTGGAGTTTTTGCATCGCTCTGCAAAGTACGTTATCCGGATCTTTGATCTGATTGGTTGAAGGACTATCCAATTGCGTGACTAATGCTCGCTGATCACGCCTCTTGTGCAGTAGGAAATACATAGCAGCTCCCCAGACCAATGTTCAATTTTAAATTGAGCTTGGTCTGGTGATAGCCAGACTAGGGTAGAGGGAGAGGCGTGTGTCAAACTGATGTAACATTTCCTGTGGGTAGAGGGGTTTCTGGCTACCCACTAACTTCCACGCCATGGGTAAATTATCAAAATTGTGGGGAAACACATTCAACTGATCAGCCTGTGGTTAATGCGACAGAAGTGAATGACTTAAGGACTGCAATGACAGAGGGCAGTATTTCTATGGATATGCTGGCCACTGTTGTGAAACAAATAGGTCAGTCCATCAGTGAGAACATCGTATCTTGTCTGGAATCGAGAGCGGGACATGCTGGAAGCAGTGTGCCCTCTGAAATGCAAAATTTGAAGCTGATATTACAATCTGATGTTAAAGAGCCAGCATACTACCATGGGGATGGTTCTGATAAATGCACAATATATGAATGGGTGGAACTGATGTCAGTATACTTGCGTAAACGTGAGTATAACCAAGAATGTCAGGCTGAAGAAGTTCTGAGCCGATTAATGGGGCGGGCACATGATGTTGTTAAAATAGCCCTACGTAATTATGCAAAAACTGACTTGAGTGATGGTCCTGGACCTATTTTTGACATCCTGAAACAACATTTCGGTGACACAGTGTACTCTGCTATGCCATTGGCTGATTTTTATGCTATCTTGCCCCTAAAAGGAGAGAGCTCATTTGACTATTGGATAAGGTTAAATAGGGCAATGGATGTAGCAGAGGACTGTTTGAAAAGACATGGGAAGAAACTTGATAATCCCTCTCAGGAGGTGACAGTCATGTTTGTTAGGCATTGCCCAGACCCCCATTTGCAGCTGATTTTCAGATGTAAACCTCAGCAGCACTGGACAGCTGCTGAAGTGCAAGAAAGGCTGGATGAATTTCAAAGAGAAACCAAACATGCCCGAAATAAGTTGTCATGCTTAGCTCAAGAAACTGTTATGCAAACCCTACCTTCGGTTCATGATGAGGTTAGCGAGTATGAAGCTGCAGCAGCCAAAAGTAACGCTCTTCAAGTTCAGCAGTCCTTTGCTTGCAGCTCCGTTGAATCTTTGGAGCGCTTGATTACACGATTGGAACATGTGTTGGAAAGGGTTCCCAGTGGTCCAACAAAACCTACAGAAAAACCTTTTCGACCAAGACCCAAAAATAGAGGGGATGGATGGGGGGCTTGCAAGGTTTGTGAGGACTTTAATCATTCCACCTTGTATCACTGTCGGGCAAATGGGCTCTGTTTTGTATGCTATGCCCCAAATCACACACGTTTTGAGATCCCAAATGCTGCTGCTGATGGACTTGCTGGAGCCTCGCCGGCAGTATGCCCCCCTGGGCCTTGTGAAGCTCCCCAAGTATTTGATGTCGACCTAGAATCATTATACTCTACTGTGAGTGAGGAAATTGACCAAAACATGACTGTGATAGTTCAAAATACACAAAAACTGTCAATGCATGAGATTGTTTTATACTGATGTCTTGTTAGAGAACTCATTGACTGTTAAAGGTATGATTGATTGTGGTTCCATGGCTTGCACTTTGAGTCCTGTGGTTGTGTCTAAATTACAGGATGCTGCGTAACCTTGAATGGTCCTGTGACTCCATCTGATGTAGTACTGGTCGGCTGTCGGGGGTCAAAAACAAAACCAGTCAGTATGTGTGACATTAACATGACTGTTTATGGGTGTACTGTTCAGGTTCCAACCTTAATCGTAGATGGCCAAGTTGATGAACTCATCATGGGCAGTAACGTGATAAAACACATGATCAAAGAATTGAAAAAGCAAGGAACAGTGATGGAAAAATGACATCCCTTGTGAATATAAATTCTGAAGATGGCAAACTTATTCAGTTACTGGCTAATGTTGAGAGATGGAACGGAACAGTTGTCCCAGGAAAGGTTGGAACAGTTAAACTGAAGCATTCAGTAACACTTGAACCTCTACAGGAGCATTTAGTCTGGGTGAAACTTTCTAATTTAAACAATTTGTCAGCTGGCAGTGCCATCATTGCAGAGCCATGCAGAGCCCGCTCAAGACCCAGAAATGTCCTAATTGGTTGTTCAGTGGCAAGGTTGTGGGCCGATGGATGGGTTCCTGTTAAAGTAATCAACCCCTCACAAGTGTCTATTACTCTCAGACATAATGCTAAGTTGGCTGACATTTATCCATGTTTGGCACTGAAAGATTTTGACCCTGATGCTTGTGTTACAGATGTAGGGTTGACATCCTCAATCAGACAACATGCCAACAATTTAGAGTTTCTTGACAATTCAAGTGCTGGCAGTTTGTCTGATATCAGTGTGCACAAAAAAGACTGCGAGTTCCGTGACAAGTTAAGGAAACTGGGGCTTGAAGATATCAATTTGAGCTCCTGTCAATTATCTTCTCAATGGAAAGATAGACTGGGTTATATGAGTATAAACGCCTTCCTCAGGGACTTTTTAACAGTCTGGCGACTTTTATGAGAATGATGCTCGGAATTTTTGGAGATCAAAATTTCCTGAGTCTTCTCTGCTACTTAGATGATGTGCTTGTCTTTGCTCTAAATGAAGAGTTGGGTTTAAAGAGATTAAAGATGGTCTTTGAGCGCCTGAAATCCCATAATTTGAAATTAGCTCCACGGAAATGTCATTTTATGCAAAGGTCTGTGAAGTTCCTTGGTCATGTGGTCAGCGAGGTGGGCGTGGCCTCAGACCCTGATAAAATCAAGGTAATTATTGAAATGACTGAGTCAGACCTTATGGATGAGAAAACAGGCACCCCATCTCAACAGAAGATTTGTTCTTTTCTTGGGATGGTCGTATATTACCAGCAATTTATAGAACAGTGTTCAGTAATTGCGAGGCCACTTTTCCAGTTGATTGCTGGTCCTAAGGGTCAGAAATGGAAAAAAGGTAAGAAGGCCATAACGAAGATTCCAGCCATGGAGGGTCAGGGGCCGTGGGCAGCCATGGAGGGTCAGGGGCCGAAGCCATAGAGCAGTTGAGCCCAGGCGGCGCTGAAGGACCGGCGGGAGATGGCGGAACCAGCGGCTCCACCGACCGAAGCGCAGCCGGGGCTCCAGAAGGCCGCAGTTGAACACAGATGACAGACAACAAAGTGAACACCAGGGGGAGTGAGGAAGCCAACTGGAAACGAGGGACGGAGGGACGGAGCGGAGATGGAGGAGTGCAGTCCAGAGGGGAGGGCAGGCTGACGAGGGACCAAGGTGTGAACAGGGGCAGGATGGAGACTTGTGAGGCTGGAGGACTGATGGGCCATGGTGGAGACGAGGGAGGTTGGGGAGTGCTGACAATAGAGTCCAGGTGCAGGTGATGAGTGACGATGAGGAGCTGACGAGGGAAGTGAGTGCAGGTGTGGAGAACAGGAGGATCTTGGGAAATGGAGTCCAGGGGAACACGGGATCTGTAACAATATATATATATATATATATATATATATATATATATATATATATATATAATATTGAGAAAAGTATTGCATGTTGGAGAGTGAAAATTGTGTTTTATTGTAGCACCATCACGAGTCGTCATATATGCTGGAATGGGCTTATATGAACTCACTGTTCTGTTTTCTCAGTGTTTCCCCATTAAATAAATTGATTGGGACACAATTTCATGAAGTACGAGCTTTATTGAACAACAAAACGCAAGGAGGAAAAAGAGACCAGTTACACAACCACCTAGCAACACTTTAGCAATCACCCAGAACATCTATATTCTGGCCTAACTGACCAAAGGTTTTACATTTTTTAAACAAGACTTTAAGTTGGCTTTATGACAAGTCTCATTGTTTTTCTTGATTGCTAACACACAAATTCATGAAACATTTCAACATTTTTTCACAACTTAACACAATCTCAAAACTATACACCAACTTGTACAAACCTCAATCTTCCAGGTCAAAATAAAATGTTCTAGTCAAAATCTTAATTCTTGTCTGACTACAAAGAAAGTTGACAATCACAAGTTTGAAGGTGTATACAACGAAATTTCTCTCATCTAAAGCACTGGTACTGTAAGTTTAAAACCCGAGTAAATGATTCTTTCAGCTTTCTCTCAGATTTTGACTGGTGTGTTTTGCTTCCTAATGTTGTCATTGTTACATGTTTTGAGAAATGTGTCTTTGAATATCAATAGTAAATTGTATATAGTATATAATAATATTAGTATAATAATAGAATAGTAAATATAGAAGGGTTCAAGCAGGATTAACACAATGCAATTCCCTGTTTGTGGTTGCTTTTCTTTTAAATCAATTATTCAGTCCCTCATATTATATTATTATTATTACATTATTACAGTGTAGGAATTAAATTATTGGAGATTTTAATGTAAGAAATTTTGCCTTGTTTCATACAAACACTAAAATCAAGGCTGAAAATGATCTTGATTGAATCAATCATTCTTATCTTCACATCTACAGAAAGTCACCTTCATTGTATTCTCATTGTAAGCAATCTTCTTATTTCTCATTGACTCATCTCTGTTTTCCTGTCTGCGTTTGTGCCTTTCCTACCAAAGAAATCTCCCAGTTTTGAAAGACCGGCTCTCAGATAACTCAGAGCATCTTTATTTGCTTCTTCAGCTTCAGCTTTTCTCCTCATTTCCTCCAGCTCTTGGACCCAGTCTTCTTTCCTAGCCTCCCTCACTCTGGGGATGAAGAAGTCCAGATGCTGAAGAGTGAAGGCCGAGTCTGGCTTTAATGCGATCTGAGACAGATGCTTGATGGTCTTGTAAGCTTCAGACAGAAGATTTGACTTTTGCTTTTCAATCTCCTGTATATCTTTGTCAAGATCATCCATTACAACTGAAAACCTATTGGATAGTTTTTGAGCTTTTTGATTTCCCTTTATAATGGAGATATAATGGAAAATCTTGCTTGAGGTTCTGATGACGTATTTCTTGTCTTCTTTGACGTGTTTGCTGTGGTGACACTTCCCTGTGCACACGGTGCAGTATCCGTCTTTCATGACTTTACATTTGCTGGGATTCGAACCCCACCAGCAGTCAAACTCATGGCAGTTTTCTTTACAGACGGTGCAGATCGTCGCCTTCCTGCTCTTCCATGACTTGCTTATAATGAGCTCCTCTACTTTGCCCATCTTTTTGACTTCAACAGGGAAGTTTTCACACTGCTCAATCTTTTGCTTGTTTTGTCTCATTGACTGTTGGATCTGAATTTTTTCAGACAACTTCGACTCTTTCTCTTCGACTCTCAGCTGTAAGTTGCACATGGACGCTTCTAATCGAATGCGCTCTATCAGGACATCTGAAGTCAACTCTAAACTTCTTCTGTTCTTTTCATCCAGAGACTGAAGGAAGTCCTTCATACCATCCATGCTGTCTTCCCAGGCGTCTCTTTGAGCACGAAGGTAACGTTTCTCATTTTGACGGGCTCCAGCCTGCCGATTGTTGAATAAGAAATGAACAGGTTGGCCTTTTTTGTCTCGTCTGCAGGGGATTTTAGCTTTATTAATGGCGCTGAGAACATTGTCTGGTGGCAGATTATCAGAGTGAGTGATTAAAAACACAATGTTGTTCACAACGTCTTTTCCAAACAAAGACAGAACTGAACTGATGATGTAATTCTGTCTGTCTGAGAGACGATTCTTAGACGCTTGAGTCACAAAACACACAGCATCGATCTCACAAACTCCATCATTGCACTGAAACAGCATAGATAAATTCTCAGCAACTTCCAGATCTTTTTCCAGTCCTCTAGTGTCTCCGTATCCTGGAGTGTCGATGATGGTGAGAGATAAAGGATTCTCTACAGGACAGACCTCATACATGGTGATTTCAGATGTTTGTGATTCTGATTGGTCTCTGGCTGCTTCTTCTGTGATTTCATACCATAGTTCTTCTTCAAACTTCACTCCCAGTAAGTAGTTGACCATGGTGTTGATGAGAGTTGTCTTGCCAGCGCCGGTTTCTCCCACCAACAGCACAATTTTCTTTCTTTTACTGGTGTCTTTTATCCCATAAGTCCATTTTCTGACTTTTCCATGATCATCAAGCACTTTTCTCTCAGTATGTAGTCGGTATCGTTTTGGAGGACCTTGATGTATCAGAGTTGATTCCATGTGGTGGAAGAATCTGCTTTCTGTAAAACAAGAAGTCCAATGTTTTATATTTACCACAAGGTCAGCTGTCTTCTCATGGCATGCTGCACTGTTACTTTTAGATAGAATTGGCTTCATGTCAGAGTTTTTACAATGTACAATGTAGCCTACAGCATCTAAATACTATTTACACTTCTTGCAAAGAACTGATAGGCTACTTTTACATGGTGTCAATAGAATATATCGCTATTTAACCTAGAATAAATAGCATATCGTGAATAGCCTTTATACTAAATGACAATAGCATATCTGCTATTGTCATTTAGTATAAATAGGATTTATGGGTATTTTCACTTAGTGTAAATAGCATCTACAGTAGGGGTGTCAAACTCATTTTAGTTTGAGGGCCGGACTGGAAAGAAATGAACCATATGCAGGCCGAATTACCTTCTTCTTATAATAACCTCAGTGCGCTGATAGTTGCATTAATATTAAACATATGAACAACAAATATTATTATTTTTTTATTTTTTTTACAGCGAAAAGACTTAAATTTTTTAAATGATTTTTTATTAGCACCTATTTTGATTTTTCATGGCCAATTTCAATTTTTATAAGAAGCAAAACGTCTGATTCTGATACTGGTTGCAGATTTTTTTAAAGCAAATTTATTTGTTGTTTATTTAAACAAATATCTCTTTGATATTAGAGGCAAACACTGGCATTTGGATATTAGAGGCATTTTTATCATAATCCCAACAAAGATGTTATGCACATGAGCATGACCAGTTGTTTTTAATTTAAATTACTGAATAATTTCAAGATTAACAGCAAAAACTAGGTCTGGTCTGACTTTAGCTTTGTGAAATTATGCTACATAACAAAACAAAATCAGCAGATGGACTGAATGAAAATGGAACAGCAGTGATATAGCGTTTCCATGGTTACCACTACACACACACACACACACACACACACACACACACACACACACACACACACACACACACACAGCAGCACTTTTCGATAAATATAAGCCAATACTACTACTTTATATGGAGATAAGAAGAAAAGACATCAAAACTTTTCTGAATACAGTTCCCTTCAGAGATATATTCATATCAATCCCACTGTCATATTTATATTATTCTCCCTATATTTCGTGAACATTGAGCTTGTGCATGGTACAGTATTTCCTCTGCTGGCGGGTCTGTTCTCTTTGTCTCCGTATTCAGCGTGTTAAAGTCCCGTTTACATACTTCGTAAATACACAAATGGAATTTTGGGAAATTATTACAAAGCAGTTTGTTTGCAAGCCCAGAATAATAATTAAAAAAAACCACTTAAAAGCATTTTTGGCCCCTAGACTAGTGCATCTCTATGTTTTATTATAGTTCAAATCAGATTGGACACCGGGCTGTAAGTTTGACACCCCTGATATACAGCTATTTGCACTGTAAATTGTTTTATTTACTATGGTCTAATACATTTAACCTCAATAAAGGTTAGCCTGGGATGAATGCAAATTTTGGAGCACCAACTTGTAACAGTACGTCAACATAACTATTGCGTTCTTTGATTGATTCTTATTCTGCCCTCTAGTGGGTAATATCGAACATGCTGCTAACCCTGCCCAATAAGTACTTTTAATGTTATTAAACACTGGTTAGGCAGGTTATTTGCACTTTTATAACATTGTTTTTATTGAAAATAAATGCCTTTTTTGATATGTGATGTGAAACTAGAGAAGAGCAAACTCAGCAAAAGGTGGATTCGGAACCGTGGTGATCGCAGTAAAAGCTAGTCTTTCGATCCAATACTTTAGCGTTGCGCCACTGGGGACATTGATAAATGTGCATCCTTTATCATACTTGATAGACAATGAAGAGTTATGAATTATGAAGAGTTAAGAATTATGTTGAAATAGCGACTTATGTCATTATAACGACTTAATATCTTGAAATAACGAGATATTATGTCGTAATAATGAGATAAGTTTTCGTTTTTTTTTCCCTCCCCACCATGCGGTTCAGGTCTTCCGTAGAACACAACTTTGATACTGTACAGTTTCTGGTATTTTTTTTTTCTAGATTTAATAATAGTTGAACGGCTAAAGAAATTAATACTTTTAACATGCTCATATGAAAAATTTAGTGTGTAACTTTATTTGTTTATTTATTTATTTGTAATAGCATGAACTCAAGACACTAACAAAAAAACTAAACAAAATACAAAACAAAAGATAAAATGACAACCAACACTAGACAGTAAATGTCTTAAGAAATAATATTTTTATTTATTTTTAATTAGCATATTCTCATCAAATCCAAACTACGTCTTCATATGCAAGGAAAAGCAAGAGTAAATAGATTATTCCACTGCCTCACTTACCTCCTCAGAGAAAACACCACAGAGACAGGATGATCAGAGATGCATGAAGAGGGATGTCACTGGAGATTTGAGAGAATATTCCTGAAATGCAGAGATATTTTCAGTTAGAGAAACAACAGCAACTTCAATGGACCCACCAGGGCTATGTCCGTATACTTTATACTTTACAAATCTTTAGAAGACTGATCATAATCATCCTTATGGTGAAGGAAATTTGTTAATATTTAATGAACCTAACCTTTAAACTTATAACGTACTACAGATAAGATTACTCTCTGATTGTACAAGCTTTATGGTTCTGATAACAGTTTAACTTTTATAGTTTAAAGGAACACTCCACTTTTTTTGAAAATAGGCTCATTTTCCAGCTCCCCTAGAGTTAAACAGTTGAGTTTTACCGTTTTCGAATCCATTCAGCCGATCTCCGGTTAACTGTGCACTTCACAGACACTGATAGTTGCGTGTTCTCAGTTAACACAATCAGAGCGTAAAATACAGGATATTTTACGGGAAAATACTTAAATGGGAAGACAGCGGGAAAAGAACTAAAATACGTGAGAACCCGGAAAAAACGGGAGGGTTGACAGCTATGAGTTAAAATGCCAAGATCAATTGGTAGATTTTTTTGAATAGAACAACAAAACACAAACCTTTACATTCAATCGCGTTTTGGTCCCATTTATTTTCACACATTGATCACACAGTGCATACAAAGTTTAGTTCCAAAGTGCGCACAATTGGAGAAATACACGATTACCTTTGATTTCGTTAGATAGAAAAGAAGCAGGTCCGTACACAGGGTTTTATATATACCGAGGTCACAAAATGTATAATGCTAGGGGGGTTCGGGGGCATGCTCCCCCTAGAAAATTTTTATTTCCTTGGTGTACATATATGCATTTTAAGACGTTTTAAGGCCAACAAATTGGATAACAATAGCTTTAAAACCATGTCAACAAATACATACATGCATGCACAGTTTTGTGGCAGCTTTAATCGCATGTTTGGTAATTTCATGACTTCATTTACAACAGAATAACGGCGGTGCATGCCCGTTCTTTAGCGCTTTAGTTAAGCTATAATAAAGTAATATGCAGCGCGCGCCGGCGCATTTGCTCAAGCAATTTGAGTTCACGCTTCAAGCACAGTAGGCTATCGCCTAACGGCTGATTGGAGCTTTACTGATATAGCCTGACAACATCTCATCTGACCGCAGTTCACTGTTGTTCAGCTGAAGCTACCTTTTCCGTGCTCGTTTGAGTTGCGCCTGGCGCTGAGGTGAAGGTGGAATGCGCGTCTGAAAAGTGTCCCGTTTGTTGTGGTCGTAAAGAGACAGTTCTATATAAACGCAGCGTCTTACTTGGCGATGTTTTAAAAAATATTAAAAAAATATAAAATTTTTTATTTTTGGTATTTTTTTATGCTCTGTTGGTGGTTTGTGGAGTAGCATCACCTGATGAGGATTAGACAAATGCTGAATTAGAGACGGTTAAAGTGAGTGAGTCCAATATCATTGGTCTTAAAAAGTGGGTGGGTCTTGTCCCACCCACATACAATGATTCCGACACTCATGCGCCTATATAGGTCATTTGTCACTTCCCTGAATTACGACCCATAGGAGCATTTGATAAAGTTGCGCCCCTATCAACAACAGGACACTTTCATTTTAATGCATTAAATTTATTCACTTTTATCTGTCATATTTTGGGTTTTGTGTAGCTAGGGTTGTAGTCGTTAAAAAAATGTTTTGCTAAACAGAAATAGGAGAAATGGTGTAAAAAGTCCACACATTGCATTTAAATGAACACGCATTTTGATTGGTAATGACAGTCATTCATCATTTCATGACGACAGACGTAACACGACACTGTCATTATTTTTACGCCAGCTAGAGGGCGCATGACTTCAAAACGTAACGAAAAATGACCTATAGCAGGGATGGACAACTCCGGTCCTGGAGGGCCAGTGTCCAGCAGAGTTTAGCTCCAACCCTAATCAAACACACCTGAACCAGCTAATCAAGGTCTTTGGGATAAGTAGAAAGTTATAGGCAAGTGAGTTTTTATCAGGGATGGAGATAAACTCTGCAGGACACTGGCCCTCCAGGACTGGAGTTGTCCATCCCTGACCTATAGGGTCATGTTTTTACTCAGTACACAGTGAGGATTGCTCTCGCCAGCGTAAGTTCCTCCTCTGCCTCTGTGTGGATTGTGCCTCATGTAAACAACCCAGTGCACGAATGTCATCCAAAAAGGGGGTAAGCAAATTTGGGTGAGTAATCCAAGAGCAAATATTAGTTTGAGAGAGTCAATCAGGTAAGTGGTGAGCATGAAATAGCAGCTTTATGGCAAGTCTATGCATCTTACCCATCTTAAAACAAATAAATACAGTGCATTCTAAAATGGGTTGATGTTATATTTCAAGTAGCCTACTGCATGGCTGATGTAGTTCAGGTCTGTTGACCACATTATTATGACTATAATTTAAACATGTTGCTTTGGAACTGAAATTAATGTGTCGAAATATGGAAATAAATAACTTAATATAAAATGAATATTGCCATATAATATTTTCTTAAATTTGCTTTGATTTTGGTACAGTGGTAAAATAAAAGCCAACTATTTAATAAATAAATTATATATATATATATATATATATATATATATATATATATATATATATATATACATATATATATACTCATATATGGTGCCTAATATATTTTCTCAGACAGTAGTGTCTATTCATGTAAAAGCTTTATGAAGGGCATTATATCTCCTGCAGATTCTTTGTTTGTTTTTTTTATTTTATTTTATTAATTTTTTTGGCATTAGTCATTTCCCTGACATCTCAGGAGTTGCGGCTGTCCTGGCCCAGGGTGAGATAGGAGCAGAAAATCCAGTGGTCGACATTAGCAGGAAGCTGTAGCCCAGAGAGACCAGGTACTTAGCTGTGGAGAAGGAGTGTCTTGCCATCAAGTGGTCACTCGAAAGTTTAAGATATTAACTCCTGGGGAGTTTGATCTGGAGACAGACCATGAGCACTAACGTGGATCCAGACAATGAAGGACCACAAATCCAGAGTAATGAGATGGAACATATGCATCCAAACCTATAAGTTCAAGTTGCAGCACAGACCAGGACAGCAGAATGTTGTGGCCAGCTACCTGTTGCGGTACTCAGACAGAATGTGGCCAAGAGAAAAGGGAAGTGAGGTAAAAAAAAAAGAAAAAAAAAAAAGTTGACATTCTCATTGGGCACAGCACTCGCTGATTTTCCCTTCTCTGCATTTGGTGGTCAGCGGAGTGGATGCACATGCAGCACCAGATTCCATGGACAATTTCACACACTATATTTCCCTGCTGCAGTTGTATTCTGATTATACATAGTACACCATATGCATTTTGTCTAGTTTGTGTGTTGTGCATTCTGTGATTATTATTTTTTTTTCGTGTGTTGCAGGTGTTTTGGTTTTGTCAGACTGGCGAAACCAATTGATTGGATTGAGTGTTGCCTGCTTATGACGTCACACTTGGTACTGCGCTGGCAAAGGTTTTTTTTTGTTTTTTTTTTTTTTTGTAGAGGAACTGAAAAATGGGAGAGAAAGTGTCAGTCAAATGTTATTGTGTTTTTATTCCTCACGCTATCCAAAGCGGGTCTCCAGGGGTCACTTTGTGACAAACTGACACAAAATGATTATAAGTAGGACAACCTTATTATTTGAAATGATTTTCAGTCCTGTAGAGTGAAGTTTCTCCAAAAACACAGTAGGGTGGATAATTACCCCATATGGCATTTTAATTGACAGATTCAAGAAGTTATAAATTCAACTATTGTATGGTTATTATTTAAAAATTTCAAATGCATACCGTAGTAAAAAAGTGGTATACTTAAGCAAAATGTATTCGTACGTAGTATAACTAAATATATAAATTGGAACAACTAATTTTGTACTAAATGCATTTTAGTTGTCCAAAAGCAGTGCTTAAGTTCAACTAAAGTTGTATTAAATATACTTGTTTGTGCTAAAGTGAATTATTCCAAGTATACTTAAGTACACTTTAAATATACTCTTGTATTTAAGTTTTGAAATGCAGAATTCACTCAGCATAAACTGGACGGTAAAACTGGACATAAACTGTATTTTGGTGACATTAGAATTGCAATTCAATTACATTATAAGAGTGCTGAACATACATAAATATTATACTGATCACAAACTTTTAGTGATTTTAAAACACATTGCAATGGCATTCCAAGTTAACTTGTATTTTAGCTCCCTTTCTTTTCTCTCTCTATATGCTCCCTCTTGGCTCTATTTTCAGAAAGTATGGGCTATCGTTCCATTGCTATGCGGACGATACACAAGTTTATCTGCCTCTAAAACGGAATGCACCGGATGGACTGAATGCACTATTGCTTTGTTTGAGTGATGTAAAGAAATGGTTGTCTCTAAACTTTTTAAATTTTAATGAGAGCAAAACAGAATTGATTGTTTTTAAACCCTCTGTGTCTGTGACTTCTACAATTCCAAATTTGGGTGAGTTATCACCGTATGTTAAGCAACATGTAAAAAATTTGGGTGTTGTATTTGATGAACAAATGAAATTTGATAGACAGATTAATTCTGTGGTTAAATCTTCCTTTTTCCAACTGCGGCTTCTTGCTAAAGTAAAACCTTTCCTATCTTTTAAAAACCTTGAAAAAGTGATACATGCTTTCATTACCTCCAGATTAGATTACTGTAATTCACTGTACGCTGGGATTAGTCAAACAGCTCTTTCTCGTTTACAGCTGGTCCAGAACGCAGCAGCAGGATTTCTGACCAGGTCTCGTAAGCGGGATCATATTACTCCAGTTTTACAGTCTTTACACTGGCTGCCTGTACGCTATAGAGTTGATTTTAAAATTGTATTAATCGTGTTTAAGTCACTACATGGTATGGCCCCTTCGTATATATCTGAACTTTTAATTGAACGCAGCGAAACAAGATCTCTCCGGTCATCAAACCAGAGACTATTGTTTACACCAAAGACAAGGCTGAAGTCCAGGGGCGATCGTGCGTTTTCATCTATCGCCCCAAGACTTTGGAATGAGTTGCCCTCTTCTATTCGATTAGCTCCCTCTGTGTTCATTTTTAAGTCAAGATTAAAAACCTATCTGTTTGACAAAGCTTTTATTTCTGGTTGAAGCACTGTGTTTTACCATGATTTTATTTATAGTTTTTTTTTAATTTCCTTTTAAATTATTACAAATGGCTGTGGTACTTTTTATAAGTTTTTTTTTAACTTTTACTTTTATCTTTATTGTGCAAATGTGGTGTGTGTTTTATGTAAAGCACATTGGTCAACCATGTGTTGTGGAAATGGTGCTATATAAATAAAATTGACATTGACATTGACATTGACATTGTAGTGCGCTAATGGCATCATTATAGTGTGCTTCAAATAGGCTACAATAAAGTAATATTTATAAAGTTACAGCTTTAGAACATGCCTTAATACAGACACCCACAGCATACCAGTAACTTACTTATCCAGTGAACATCAATGAGACAATGGAAACAGATTTATATGTATATTGAGTACAGGAGGATTGCTCTGCCGTTTGTCTCTGCGCACTTCAACTCTCAATGCACCACAACTGCTCCTGACAAAAACAATTAAATGATTTGGCAGTCTTGCATTAAGCTGCAGATTTATATGTGACACATAAATTAAAATGATTTACTTTTCATGCAGTAAACGTTTCTAGATTTATTTAATATTTTAAATGTCTGTGTTATTATTATTATTATTATTATTTTGGTCTGGATCAGTTTAATAATTAATTTAATAATTTATAATAGTTTGACTGCCCAAAGGGCTGCAGTCCATATTTCAAAATGCAAATAAGGGACATTAAAGCATTCATTAAAGCATTCTCATTAGCATTAATGAGAAAAGTGTTTTACAGTGTAGGTGCATTGAAGTGCATTAGAAATACACAAACTTCTGATCAGGTACATGAATTTCAAACTGACTATATGTTGTTTTCTTTATGTGTCATAAATACAAAAAAAAAAAAAAAAAAAAGTATGTTACTACTATGTATATATCTATTTGAAACCATGCAAAATTGTGAAAAGTGATATATAAATAAATTTCAATTGAATTAGACATCAGCCTACCTGATATTCAAAGTGTGAGCAAATTATTAAAAAAGGTAAAGGTCATAATTATAAAACTTACTTAATGATTATTTTTTGCAACTCAAAACACATTTCCTGTAAACTTTTATCTAGGCCAATACTATTTTTTATACTAGACAAGTAGAACTCAAATACTGTTCATTGAGTTGGACATTTAGTCATAACAGGTCAAATATTATTCAACAAAAATAAATTACTGAAGTAAAAATGTAACAAATGAAATCATTTTACTTGCAAATTTCTCATGGTTACATCTGAGCTGGAGGCAAAAGTTGGATTTGAACATTCTGCCCTCACAGCCAATTAGCAGAAACATACTAGATGTTTCAGTTCATACCGTCTCGGTTACATAGGTAACCCTCGTTCCCTGAAGGAGGGAACGGAGAAGTACGTCGGACAGACCGACGAATAGGAATCTCGCTAGAGAGGCCAATCTACTTCGAGTGTAACTAAACGAGCCAATGCACATTGGCATGCAATCATATGCATCAGCTGCTTGCCTCGCAGCGCGGGTATATAATGAGCAGCAGGTGCGTTGCATCTTCAGGTTTTCGCTGAGGAGCCGAACCCAGCAGGCGGCAGCATCAGCAGGACAACGCCTGTGGCGATGGGACGTACGTCTCCGTTCCCTCCTTCAGGGAACGAGGGTTACCTATGTAACCGAGACGTTCCCATTCAGTCGGTCACGTTCGACATACGTCGGACAGACCGACGAATAGGAATCCCTACCAAAGCGCCACAGGAGCTGCCCTCTTCCAGCGCTCTGTCATGAGCCACCTGAACCCCCTTGCCTAAGGACGGTGGGACCAGGCTCACGCAGAGAGGGTCGATCACTGTTGTTCCCAAAACCCACTCAGTGCGACAATTGGATAACGCTGGGAAAGCGTAGCCTTACATGCGATAAGGAACGCTGCGGAAGCCATATCCTTCCCCGAAAGAGTTATATGGATAAGTACATATGGACTAACCTTGTAGGTTGTACAACATATGGAAGAACTGGGGTGACTCCACTCGGTGAGAGATGAGTTCTCCCAGAGGGAAAGACACGGGCTTCGTTTAGGAGCAACCGTGGAACCAACCATATGGGATCCCCGTAGGGTCACACATATGGAACCCAGCCTAAACCCGGTTCTCAAGGATACAATGGAGTATAGGCCTAGCGCCAGACGCTCCGCCACGTCGGCTGCCGAAGGGTAACCGGAGGACTCAACAGGGTCTGCCCGTAGGGACTCTCTGGAGAATAGAATGCGCATGTAGCACAGCAAGCCGACACTAAGCCGGGGCCTCTCCGTGCCTCTGACCTGAGGCGAGAACACGGGAGGAGACCGGCTCGACACGAAGGCTATAGTATCTAGCGAACGTGTTAGGTGTCGCCCAGCCCGCAGCTCTACAAATGTCTGTTAGCGAGGCGCCACGAGCCAGCGCCCAGGAGGATGCTACACCTCTCGTGGAGTGAGCATGCAACCTGAGCGGGCAGGGCACGCCCTGAGTTTGGTAAGCCAGGGCGATGGCATCCACTATCCAGTGGGCCATCCTCTGCTTGGAGACAGCCTTTCCCTTCTGCTGGCCTCCGTAACAGACAAAGAGCTGGTCTGAGGTCCTGAAGCTTCGAGTTCTGTCTAAGTACAGTCGCAAGGCGCGAACTGGACAGAGCAAAGCCAGGGCTGGGTCTGCCTTCTCCGAGGGCAGCGCTTGCAGGCTCACTACCTGGTCCCTGAAGGGAGTGGTAGGAACCTTGGGCACGTAGCCAGGCCGGGGGCTCAGTACCACGTGGCTGTCACCCGGCCCGAACTCTAGGCACGATTCGTCGACCGAAAATGACTGCAGGTCCCCTACCCTCTTGATGGAGGCCAATGCCACCAGCAGCAAAGTCTTCATAGAGAGAATCTTTAAGTCTGCTGACAGCAAAGGCTCAAAGGGAGCAATCTGGAGTGCTCTGAGCACCAGAGTAAGGTCCCAAGAGGGTATGGAGGGGGGACGAGGAGGATTTAACCGTCTCGCCCCCCTAAGGAACCTGATGACCAGGTCGTGCTGACCAACAGATTTGCCATCTATGTGGTCGTGGTAAGCGGATATGGCAGCAGTATGGACTTTGAGGGTGGAGGGGAACAGCCTACGCTCCAACCCTTGCTGCAAGAAGGAAAGCACGACTCCGATCGAGCATCTTTGGGGGTCTTCTCGACGAGAAGAACACCACTCGACGAACAGGTTCCACTTCGAGGCGTAAGCACGTCTCGTAGACAGTGCACGTGCCGAAGTGATGGTGTTAAGTACCTCAGGGGGTAAGTCACCTAGAACCTCCGCGTCCCGTCCAGGGACCAGACATGGAGTTTCCAGAGGTCTGGACGCGGGTGCCAAAGAGTGCCCCGTCTCTGAGAGAGGAGGTCCTTCCTCAGAGGGATGGGCCAGGGAGGGGCTGTCGCGAGGAGTGAGAGTTCTGGGAACCAGGTCCGGTTGGGCCAGTAAGGCGCAACTAACAAGACCTGCTCCTCGTCCTCCCTGACTTTGCACAGGGTCTGTGCAAGTAGGCTCACTGGGGCCAGCTGTGAGCCAGTGCATCTGTCCCGAGTGTTCCCTCGGTCAGAGAGTAAAACAACTGGCAGTGGGAGGTTTCTGGTGAGGCAAACAGGTCTACCTGAGCCTCTCCGAATTCTCTCCAGATCAGCTGAACCACCTGGGGGTGGAGTCGCCACTCTCCGGGCAGCGCAGCTCGTGATAGCTCGTCGGCCACACGGTTGAGCACACCGGGGACATGAATGCCGCGAAGCGACCTCAGGCGAGTTGCGACATGCGACGGGAGCGTAGACCACCTTGACGGTTGATGTACGCAACGGTCGCAGTGTTGTCCCTACAGACCAGTACATGCTTGTCACGAAGCAGGCCTTTGAGGCGGCTCAGCGCAAGGCGTACTGCCAGCAACTCGAGGCAATTGATGTGCCAATGCAGTCCAAACCCCTGAGACTGCATGCCCGTTGTACGTGGCACCCCAGCCGGTGGTAGAAGCATCTGTGAAGACCACAGCATGCCGGAACACCTGTTCTAGAGGGACTCCTGCCCGAAGAAACAAGGGGTCCGACCACGGGCTGAAGGTACGGCGGCACTCCTGAGTGATTGGCACCCGGAACGTGCCGCGTTGCCACGCCCATCTCGGGACTCGGCCGTGAAGCCAGTGCTGAAGCGGTCTCATATGAAGCAGACAGAGCGGTGTTACAGCCGCTGCAGCCCCCATATGCCCCAGGAGCCTCTGAAAAAACTTCAGTGGGATCGCTGTCCTGCCATTGAACGTATTCAGGCAGTTCAACACCGACCGAGCACGTTCCTCTGTGAGGCGTGCTACCCGTTCGACCGAATCCAACTCCATACCGAGAAAAGAGATCCTCTGCACTGGGGCGAGTTTGCTCTTCTCCCAGTTGACCTGAAGCCCCAACTGGCTGAGGTGCCTGAGCACTAAGTCCCTGTGTTCGCACAACTGATCCCGAGACTGTGCTAGAATGAGCCAGTCGTCCAGGTAGTTGAGAATGCGAACACCCTGTTCTCTCATGGGAACAAGGGCTCCCTCCACGACTTTCGTGAAGACGCGGGGAGACAGGGCCAGCCCGAAGGGTAAGACTCTGTACTGATATGCTCGACCTTCGAACGCGAATCTCAGGAATGGCCTGTGTCGCGGAAGAATCGAAACATGAAAGTACGCGTTCTTCAGGTCGATCGCTGCAAACCAATCTCGGGGACGGATGCACTTGAAAATGCGTTTCTGCGTAAGCATTTTAAACGGTAGCTTGTGAAGGCTCCGATTCAAAACTCGCAGGTCCAAGATCGGTCGTAACCCGCCGCTTTTCTTGGGTACAATGAAGTAGGGGCTGTAGAACCCTGACCTCAAATCGGCTGGAGGGACCGGCTCTATCGCGTCCTTCGCCAGTAGGACTGCGATCTCCGCACGCAGAACAGGGGCATCGACATCTTTCACTGAAGTGAAGAGGACGCCCCTGAACTTGGGGGGACGCCGGGCGAACTGAATCGCATAGCCGAGCCTGATGGTCCGGAGGAGCCAGCGAGACGGACTGGGGAGCGCTAGCCAGGCTCCCAGAGACCGCACCAGCGGCACCAAGGGGACCACCAGCGTACCCGCCGCGGGGCAGCGAGGTGGAACGCAGGGACGCGGCCCGGGAGGCTCTCTGTGTGAGGCGGCCCGAAGCGGGGTCACAGTGTGCTGTGCAACACTTACCTGCTTCCACGGGTGGACAGAGGGAGCAGTCGAGGATTTGCTTACCTGCTGCTCGCTGCTGTCCGCTGGCGACAAAGAGGTGGATGAGAGTGGTGAGGTTCTAGCCCTCCCACTGCTCTCCGAGCCCTCTTCGGACCCGGAGATAGAGGAAACTGCTCTTTTATTGAAAATTTGGGTACCGCTGGTCGTTGAGCCAGCGGCAGAACAAAAGGAAACAATAAAAGATTCTCCACCCCGCCCGCGACCGGCTCCACGGCGCCGCTTGGATGGAGGCTGCTGCTGCTGGGGCGCGGGAGCGGGGGCGGCTGCAGGGGGGCGCCCTCGGCGACGGGTAGTCTGAGGTGCCGCCGGCGGTGGAGGTGCAGCAGCTGACCGCCTCGGCAGGATGTGACTGATGGCCTCAGACTGCCTTTGTACAGCCGAGAACTGTTGGGCAAAGTTCTCGACCGCGTCGCCGAAAAGGCCGGTCTGGGACACGGGGGAATTAAGAAACCTGACCTTGTCGGTATCCCTCATGTCCGCAAGACACAGCCAGAGATGGCGTTCCTGGACCACCATAGTGGACATCGCACGACCCACTGACCGCGCCGTAACCTTTGTCGCTCGAAGCGCGACGTCCGTCGCGGCACGAAGTTCCTGGAGAACTTGTGGATCATGACCACCCTTGTGCAGGTCCCTCAGTGCCTTGGCGTGATGGACCTGCAACAATGCCATAGCGTGTAAGGCAGAGGCAGCTTCCCCACAGGCCTGATAAGCCTTGCCGGTAAGATCCGACGAGTACTTACAAGCCCGGGAAGGGAGAGACGGCTCCCCCCGCCAGGTGGAGTTAGGGCACAGTTGCATAGCAACGGCCCGTTCCACAGGGGGTATGCGCGTGTAACCCTTCGCTGCCCCGCCATCAAGGGTGGTGAGGGAGGAGGACCCACCGACATGGTTTCGGGCAGTAAAAGGTGCCGTCCACGTGCCCGTGAGCTCTTCATGCACCTCCGGGAAGAAGGGCACTGGGGTGGGGGGCTGAGAACCAGCCCTGGCCACCCCGAGATACCAGTCATCCAACCTCGAGGGTTCGGGACACGGTGGAGGATTCCACACGAGCCCGACCCTGTTGGCGGCCCGGGAAAGCATAGCCATAATTTCCGGGTCCGTGTCGGGCACAGTTGTCACCCCCTAAGGAGGCAACTGCACCGACTCATCCTCCCCAGAAGTATCAGGCTCACCCTCCGATGCAGCGATCGACATCCGGTCGTCTGGGGGAGCTCCGAAGGAAACGGATGGTACACACCTCTGGGGTGGTCCACCACGTTCCGCGGGCAGCTCTACTGGCTGCGGAGCGCACGAGGGGGGAGGGTTCCTAGGAGGTTGGTTCCCCGAAGGAAGCGCGCTCACCGTTATCCTCAAGTCACCAGCCCCGCCGCTCGCAGCAACCCTCTGAGGAGGATTGGAGCATGGCGTCGGGACCGGGACTCCACCCCTTTGCAGAAAGTGGAGTCTCGACCGCAACTCCGCGATGGTCATCTTCCCACAATGGGTACATGACTCATCCACAAACGCTGCCTCAGCGTGCCTTAAGCCCAAGCACGCGATACAGCGCTGGTGACCATCCCGAGGCGCCAGGTAACGACCGCATCCAGAAACACACAAGTAGAACGACATCTTTAAAAAGACGCGAACTACTCGTGTTCACTCTTTCAAGGACTGACTCTTTTAGGTGCTGAAGCACGCAGGGGAATAGCCGCTGCAGCACAGACAGGGAATGTGCAGCCTGTCGTGTGCACTCTCCTTGAAGGCGCTCCTCTTACCAGCTGTAACAACAGCTTTTTAGCACTCTAGGCGCACCGTTTCACCAGCCGTGAGAACGGCCTTCACGCTGATTACAGCTTTGCTCAATCAAACAAAAGGCAAAAACAAAAACAAAAGGAGAATCGGCCCCGCTGCTGCGCTGTCCGCCTGCACCTCGCAACAAAGAGACGTCTTGAAGAGAGACTCGTTCACCACACTCGCTTTCAGTAGCTGTCTTCATGGAAGGTTTGGCTCCGAAGCGAAAAGCTGAAGATGCAACGCACCTGCTGCTCATTATATACCCGCGCTGCGAGGCAAGCAGCTGATGCATATGATTGCATGCCAATGTGCATTGGCTCGTTTAGTTACACTCGAAGTAGATTGGCCTCTCTAGCGAGATTCCTATTCGTCGGTCTGTCCGACGTACGTCGAACGTGACCGACTGAATGGGATCTCATGTTTTCCGTGGTTTGCACAAAAAGAAAGTCTCATATAAAAATTATATAGCATCATCTAAAAGTAATTTGATCATTCTCAGATTTGAAATACATGGTGAGACTTGTGTCTTTAGCTACAATGACTTTCTAGACTCTAAAGTTTCCTTCTGACAAATGTGCCAAAATCTGCAACACAGATTCCCAATAGTGTGCACTCCAGAGAGTTCAGTTGTTTAGCAAAAGTACAGCAAAACCGATTGTTGGTGAGTGTGATGGCATTGGCTTTATGGCGTGTTCAAAACATATCATTCATTGTGGTTCAACCAATAGTAGGACGGTGGGGCAGGCCAATAGGGGTCAAGGTTTAGCTTCAGCAGTTACAGTGTTTTCAAGTCATGTCAGAAAGAATAATATTTAAAATGCACATGAACATCAGCACAACTCATAATTATGAGTTTATGTAACTCTGGATTTCCTTAAGAGTTTCAGAGTTAAGTACGTGAGAAAACATGTCAGAGGCAATGGATACAGAGTCTGCCTAGTGAAAAAACCCTACCAAAATGTGTTTAAAATAGACCTACATTCATTTCACACTAACTAAAAACCCATTAATATATAGCAGTCAACATTTGAAGTGGATCAAAAAAGTTAATCAAAGTTGTCCTTAGAAGAAGATTTTAGGACAAATTTGATGAATGGTTTTGATCCACTTCAGATGTTGACTATTTATAGACATCCTGACATAAATATTTTAATTAAACTTTATTTGCAGTTCTTCTTTATTGCACAATGCATATTTCTAAATATTAAGCCTAAATTGTTCAATATCACTATTAGTAAGGATAGTATTATCACTGTATAATTTGAATGCAATATTTATATACTTGTACTAAGGTATACTTGCAATAGTTCCACTTTAGCACAATCAAATATACTTAAGTATATCTTTAGTTGGACCTCAACACAAAAATACTTGTTCCAGTTTAGCAGACTTTAAGTATACTAAAAGTACAATTGTACAAAAGTCCAAAAGTGTCTACTTGGTACGGAAACCTCAATGTAACATCTAAAACAAAGATACAAGGTATCATATTTGATAGGGCAAAAAGACTATCCCATGTACTTTACTCCAGCTACGAACTATTACCTTCTGGGAGAAGGTACAGGATCTCACGATGCAAATTGAACCGATTTAAAAATTTGTTTTTGCCTGTATCTGTCAAGTTGCTAAATCTAGAGCAATGGCACTCATTTTTTTATGTGCGTGTGTTTTGGATGGATATCTATTGTATGTATTGTGAGTATATATTTTATAGGTGTACCAGGTGATGTTGGAGCGTAGGAGTCTACAAATTTCCCTACTAGGGACAATAAAGTATATTTAATTTCATTTCAATTGCAGGGTATTTATATTAATTACATGCAAATGTAAATGCAATTATAGTACACTTAGCATAAAATAAATGTATTTCAAATAGATTTTTGTATATTTATGTTTCACTAGGGTTGTGTTTTTAGCTACAATAACTTTCTAGACTCTAAAGTTTCCATAACACAGATTCCCAATAGTTTGCACTCCAGTAAGTTTGGTTGATTAGCAAAAGTGCAGAAATCTGTTGATTGATGGTGAGTGAGATGGCATTGGCTTTATGCTGTGTTTGAAACATAGATCAATCATTGTGGTCTCTGTGTCAACTTCTGGTTCAACCAATGGTAGGATGTTGGGGCAGCCCAATGGGGGTCAAGGTTTAGCTCCAGCAGTTACAGTGTTTTAAAGTCTTGTCTTGAAAAGTCTTGTTGAAAGAATGTATTTGAGTTAAAATACACATGAACATCAGCACAACTCATAATTATAAGTTTAGGTAACTCTGGATTTCCTTAAGAGTTTCAGTGTTAGGTGCATGACAATGAGAAAACATGTCAGAGGCAATGGATTATCATTAGTGCTTTGGAGAATGTATATAATTTATTATTGATTATTTTCCACTTGTAGACAGACATACAGGTACTTCACACTTCTGCAGCTAATGTAGAAAAGTTTAACCAGGATTAGTAAAGCTACTACCCACCATCCTAAAATTTAAGATCAAGAAAAGACTTTTCAAATATAATATAATTGTCACTAAACATGCTTTTATATCAAATAAAATGCAATGGGTGCCATATCATGTCATACTGGTTTCCATTTAACATTTTAGGCTTTTGATGCATATTGATTTGTTCATATCATAAAAATTTCACAACATCACCTGTTTCTTATTCTGTAGTAAACAGAATCCTTTAAAGGAGATTTTGATGATCTTAAGATCTACAAAATTCATTATCATTATTTCATATGTTCTGCATGTGTTCGTGGCAAAAGATTCAGTTTTGCCAGACCAGCTTTCAGATAACTAAGAGCGTCTTTATTTGCTTCTTCAGCTACAGCTTTTCTCCTCATTTCCTCCAGCTCTCGGACCCAGTCTTCTTTCCCAGCCTCCCTCACTCTGGGGATGAAGAAGTCCAGATGCTGAAGAGTGAAGGCCGAGTCTGGCTTTAATGCGATCTGAGACAGATGCTTGATGTTCTGGTAAGCTTCAGACAGAAGAATTGACTTTTGGTCCTCAATCTCCTCCAGATTTTTGTTAAAATCATCCATTACAACTGAAAACCTATTAAAGGATGTATTCTCAAATTGTTTTCTAAAATCATTAAAGTCTATAATCATGCTTGTGTTTCTGATGACGTATTTCTTGTCTTCTTTGACGTGTTTGCTGTGGTGACACTTCCCTGTGCACACAGTGCAGTATCCGTCTTTCATGACTTCACATTTGCTGGGACCAGAAATAAACCAGCAGTCAAATTCATGGCAGTTTTCTTTACAGACGGTGCAGGTCGTCGCCTTCCTGCTCTTCCATGAAGCATTTTCAATGGGAACCTTCATTTTGACTGTCTTTTTTATTTTAATGGGGAAGTTTTTACACTGTTCAATCTTTTCCTTGTTTTCTCTCATTACCTGTTGGATCTGATATTTTTCAAATTTTTTTGACTCTTTCTCTTCGACTCTCAGCTGTAAGTTGCAGATGGACGCTTCTAATCGAATGCGCTCTATCAGGACATCTGAAGTCAACTCTAAACTTCTTCTGTTCTTTTCATCCAGAGACTGAAGGAAGTCCTTCATACCATCCATGCTGTCTTCCCAGGCGCCTCTTTGAGCACGGATGTAACGTTTCTCATTTTGACGGGCTTCAGCCTGCCGGTTGTTAAATAAGAAATTAACAGGTTGGCCTTTTTTGTCTCGTCTGCAGGGGATTTTAGCTTTATCAATGGCGCTGAGAACATTGTCTGGTGGCAGATTATCAGAGTGAGTGATTAAAAACACAATGTTGTTCACAATGTCTTTTCCAAACAAAGACAGAACTGAACTGATAATGTAATGCTGTCTGTCTGAGAGACGATTCTTAGACGCTTGAGTCACAAAACACACAGCATCGATCTCACGAACTCCATCATTGCTCTGAAACAGAGTGGATAAATTCGCAGCAACTTCCAGATCTTTCTCCAGTCCTCTAGTGTCTCCGTATCCTGGAGTATCGATGATGGTGAGAGATAAAGGATTCTCTACAGGACAGACCTCATACATGGTGATTTCAGATGTTTGTAATTGGTCGCTTTCTTTTTCTTCTGTGATTTCATACCATAGTTCATCCTCAAACTTCACTCCTAGTAAGTAGTTGACCATGGTGTTGACAAGAGTTGTCTTACCAACACCAGTTTCTCCCACCAGCAGTAAAATTATGTTTCGTTTACTGGTGTCTTTGTTCCCATAAGTCCATTTTCTGACTTTTCCATTATCATCAAGCTCTTTTCTCTCTGTATGTAGACGAATTCGTTTTGGAGGACCCTGGTGAATCAGAGTTGAGCTGTTTGCTGGAAGCATCAGCAGTCTGTAAGGTACAGATGGAGGCAAATTATTCTCAGGATATTTGTGTAGCAAGAATTCCAGACTAGAAATGCATACAGTACGTTTTCAACATGTACATAATGTATGTAAGCAATATTTTAATCCAAATTCAGTAAGCATCAGGTCTACCCCTGTCAGTAGGCCGTGAGCAGATCGAACTTCCTTGAGATTGTGTTGGCTAATAATATTTATCTTGAGGTTAACAGTCTTCACACAGCATGTTGCCAAGTTTTTACATGAATTAATTTGACCTAAATAGTTGTAGGGACCACTTTTCAATTTTCCTATCAGCTGAAACAATGTCACACAAGATTAGGGCTTTAGTGCAGTGAGCTACATGAACATGTAAGGGGCCGTTTATAAAAAAAAAAAGTTTTCTTTTTGTTGTTTTTGTATGTTTTTAAAAGTTGAACATGTTCAGACTTGACATGTCGATTTAAAAACACTGTGATCATGAACATAGTTCTGTTGCAATTTTAAGATAGATCAATAATTTCACATCCATTCTTTTTCCCCTTTTTTAACAATGACAAGAAAATATTAAATATAGTTGCAGACAGCAATTTTCGGGATTCGATCACTTTAAGGTCTTTAAGCGCATTTTTAAGATACGATATAGCAAGCCTGCGTGTCAGGAAGTTCCCATATTTAGAGTAACAGCCTGTCAGCCCCAAGATTCCTGTTTATTTAAAGATAATAGTTGTGTCCCAATTCAGGTACTGCATCCTTTGAAGGCCGCGTCCTTGCGACTTGTTAAAGTGGAAGGTATAGCCTTGACAAAGGCTGTCCCAATTTGAAGGATCCTTTAAATGCAGACAACAAATGCGTTCTTCTTTTTCCATAAAATGAAGGCTACAACATATGGTCTCTTCACAGCGTTGCCTACCCCAGAATTCATTGCACGCCAGTGAAAACATTTTTTTTTTTTCAAAAGAAATTGCCAGATTACACTTTTAAATTTAAGTATTGGGTTTCAATTCACTTGAAAAATCTAATGTATCTAATGATAATACAATAAAGGTACAAATGTTGACTTATGGGAGTCAACATTACATGTTATACCAACATATAATCATAGATTTAGACTCTGAACGACATCAGTGAATCAGGTCGTTACATGAAGGTAATGTCATAATTAAAACTTGATTAGCTGGATTTGATTAATGATGATTTGGCATGATTTTGGATTGGTTGGTTCTTCCAAGCTCATCCTGGGGCCTGTACCATGAAGTCGGATTAGCTGGCTAGCCAAGTAAGTTTCAGATTAGTTTGACTTAGAATGAAACTTTCATTAAAACATCAACATCTGAACCCAATTTTCAATAAGAATGTTTGTAGATGTATGACAGAAATAAAGTCAGTCTGGTTAATAAGTGTAATTATGTTTAATGGCTGGAAGTCAGTTGTAGTTGTTGTGTCTCTCTTTTATGTTCTTGTAGTTTCTCTTTCCTTCAGTGATTTTGCTTATTAACATCAGGTGTCACCACTAATGCCCAGTCATCACTTAATTAATGACTTAATTATCTCATTAACTTCAACACTGCACCAGGGTTATTTATAGTGTGGAAAAATTTAACACTCTGAGGTCTGAGGGTATCACCGGCGATACCACCGCTTTTTTTTTCTTACCAGTGTGAAAGAGAGGTTTTTTCACACCCTACCAGACTGAAATGCCTCATTAATATGCAAGTCATTTCAGCTCATTACTATTTGATTCTTTTGTCTTCTCAGGTCTAAATGGCCCATTATTCATGATCATTCACACCTCCACGCATACTGTGTTTCTTGACAAAAAGTGTCTTACAAAAACTAAATCAATATATTGTTTTATATGAAAGAGCAGTCAGCATAATTTTTACATAATTTTGAAGCAAAAACTTTAGTCTACAACCTCCAATACCCAGAAGTCTTATGAACACAGATTTATTATACTTTTTTTACCTTATTTCAGTGACTTAAGTTTTTAGTTTTTTCAATAACCACGCATAAACATTATTCCTTCAAAAACACAAACATGTACATACATGTTCCTCGCATATTATTGTAGCCTAGTTTGTGCTGAATACAGTGTAATGACACTTTTTCCATTAATATGTTTGTGAACAACTGAAAAAGCACAAATGTCAGGGCATGTCAAAACTTCTCCAGGCCCCAAATCAGCCTCAGACTCCAGAGGGTTAAACACTGAGGGTTGTTAAATTAACACTGGGAATTTTGCTGTGCAAGGTTTATTTATTTATTTATTTATAATTTTAATAATTTTAAATACTTAATGAACATTTTGCTTGACAGCAGTGGTCCTAGAGGCAAAGTTATTCAGAATTAGGATATCTATCATATGATATGAATATTGTATTGCATGATTTACAATTGTATACAACCTGTTAGCTAATATGGGCCATACCTTGTCATTGTGTCCCCAAACTGAGACCTAACATCTGGCCAAGTTTATATGATAAGTTCATGGGCAAAATTAGAAATAATGTTTCTCCCACACTTTTGAAAGAGAACTGAACCTCTCTGTAGGAAGCATATGAATTTTAACTCACCTGGAACTCATGTTGATCTCTGGACTGAATGTGTACACCTCACAGAACACATGAACTCTTCAACCTGCTTTCAACAAGGCAATTCATTAGGTTTTTTGTAAAAACACAATAATTGTTCATAAAAATAAATAATATATTTGATTATACATTACATATTTTGGGAGGGATATGTTTGCTATTATGCATAATATAAATTAATATTCCTATAAGCTCCAGACTGTGTTGAGTGTTAAGCTAAACAATCAGCTTAGATGGAAATACTGGTTTATTTAAGAAGCCTAACTGACTAAACTGTCCCTCCCAGCCAAAACAAATTAAGTATGGATAGTCTGTTGTGAATAAAATGGCAGGAACATGTTTATCCAGCTGCCCTGAATTTGAATTTTAACACAGACAAATCACAAATTAGCATCCAGGGCCAGCATGTTCTGATAGGCCAGTGACTGAAAATAATGGACTTAAATACTCACTTCTTTCCTGCATAGCTGAATCTGCAGTGCCATAACAAAGCTAAATTGTAAGCTTGCCTGTTTTAGAATTATATAAAATTTTTTGTTACACCCAGGGCCGTGCACAGGGGGGTGGCCCCTGCCCCTCTGCCCTCATCGGCAGCGGTGCCCATCTCGCCCCCTCCTCTCCCTTCAACAAAATTCCCATAAAAGCGTTTGGTTATCGCTTAGCTAAAGATTAACTAATTCTGCTAATCTGCTCTGTTTTTTCCCGCTCACTCCCCAGTATCATTCTAGGTGAGTGTGTAGAAATGAAGTTTGTCCCATTGACAGGTAGATGCTTTATAATCCGCATTACAGACAGTGATTGGGCCGCGGAATTAGTAATTTGGTAGTTTGTTTTTGTACACTGTAAATTGCAATAAGTTGACTTTACTTGGAAATTTTAAGGCAATCGGTTTCCTCACTTTTTCTGAGTAAAGTAGTGCATTAATTTTTAGTTGTCATAAGTTAATTAAGTTAAGTAAAGAAAACTTGTTAGTCAAGTTCTGTTAAGTTAACCCAACTAATGGTTTTGAGTTATTACTAGTGTTCACATTACTAGGAAAATCTTAGGAAACTGATTGCCTTAAAATTTTCAAGTAAGCTGAACTAAAAATATAAGTTAAGACAAAAAGCAAAACATTATTTATTACTTATCAATTTTCTTAAGACACTACAATGTACCAAACAATGCCATTCTGGCACCCCTAAATTCTAAACATTTTTCATTAATGTAACAATATGCATTACAAATCATGACTGATGAACAAACCAATAATACTAACAGTCTTTTGACAAGAAACTGAATAGCTGACCATGAAACAAAAATGTTAGCTTACTTTTGACTTGAATTGAATTTTGAATTTGTAACAATTTAACATTAATGAAAAAGAATGTTGACTTTCGTGCAACCGCAAGATTAAAGAGATAGCTCACAAAGAAATGAAATTCTCTCATCATTTACTAACCCTCATGATGTTACAAACCCATAAGACTTTGGTTAGACTTTGAAACATAAATGAAATACATGAGAGGAAACTTGAGAGGTTTCTGTCCCTCCAACTGAAAGTCCAGGTAACCAAAACTTAAAAGATCCAAAAAATTTTCCAGCCTGTTTTCTTTAAAAATGTCTAAATTTGTGTTTTAAAGACTAACCAAAGTCAAACAACATGAGAGTGAAAAACTGATGACAGAATTTACATTTTTGGGTGAACTAAGCCTTTAACTACTGTATCTCAAACAGCCTTTGCTTACATCAACAGAAGGGTTTTAAGTGAATGTAGTTTTGGTTTCAGAGAATTGTGTCCAAGGGAAAGAAAAAAATTCAAATTTGGCACATATCAGCCAAAAATTAGTCACATGGCACCTGAAAGAAATTCATCCATGACAATGTCTCAGTCTAGAATAATGCTGTGCATGAAGACTCCAAATGGAGTTCTTGTGGAGGAAGATTCCTGGCTGTCTTCCGTTATCACGGTCAGAATCCCAAAGAAGGGTGTCACAATCACAGTAAAAAGGGAACAGCAATATCACATTTCTGGTTACATTACAAATTAAAATAACAAATGTACATATAACGTCTCGGTTACATAGGTAACCCTCGTTCCCTGAAGGAGGGAACGGAGACGTACGTCGGACAGACCGACGAATAGGAATCTCGCTAGAGAGGCCAATCTACTTCGAGTGTAACTAAACGAGCCAATGCACATTGGCATGCAATCATCTGCATCAGCTACTCGCCTCGCAGCGCGGGTATATAATGAGCAGCAGGTGCGTTGCATCTTCAGGTTTTCGCTGAGGAGCCGAACCCAGCAGGCGGCAGCATCAGCAGGACAACGCCTGTGGCGACGGGACGTACGTCTCCGTTCCCTCCTTCAGGGAACGAGGGTTACCTATGTAACCGAGACGTTCCCATTCAGTCGGTCACGTTCGACGTACGTCGGACAGACCGACGAATAGGAATCCCTACCAAAGCGCCACAGGGGCTGCCCTCTTCCAGCGCTCTGTCGTGAGCCACCTGAACCCCCTTGCCTAAGGACGGTGGGACCAGGCTCACGCAGAGAGGGTCGATCACTGTTGTTCCCAAAACCCACTCAGTGCGACAATTGGATAACGCTGGGAAGCGTAGCCTTACATGCGATAAGGAACGCTGCGGAAGCCATATCCTTCCCCGAAGGAGTTATATGGATAAGTACATATGGACTAACCTTGTAGGTTGTACAACATATGGAAGAACTGGGGTGACTCCACTCGGTAAGAGATGGGTTCTCCCAGAGGGAAAGACACGGGCTTCGTTTAGGAGCAGCCGTGGAAAGCCATATGGGATCCCCGTAGGGTCACACATATGGAACCCAGCCTAAATCCGGTTCTCAAGGATACAACGGAGTATAGGCCTGGCGCCAGACGCTCCGCCACGTCGGCTGCCGAAGGGTAACCGGAGGACTCAACAGGGTCTGCCCGTAGGGACTCTCTGGAGAATAGAATGCGCATGTAGCGCAGCAAGCCGACACTAAGCCGGGGCCTCTCCGTGCCTCTGACCTGAGGCGAGAACACGGGAGGAGACCGGCTCGACACGAAGGCTATAGTATCTAGCGAACGTGTTAGGTGTCGCCCAGCCCGCAGCTCTACAAATGTCTGTTAGCGAGGCGCCACGAGCCAGCGCCCAGGAGGATGCCACACCTCTCGTGGAGTGGGCATGCAACCTGAGCGGGCAGGGCACGCCCTGAGCTTGGTAAGCCAGGGCGATGGCATCCACTATCCAGTGGGCCATCCTCTGCTTGGAGACAGCCTTTCCCTTCTGCTGGCCTCCGTAACAGACGAAGAGCTGGTCTGAGGTCCTGAAGCTTCGAGTTCTGTCTATGTACAGTCGCAAGGCGCGAACTGGACAGAGCAAAGCCAGGGCTGGGTCTGCCTCCTCCGAGGGCAGCGCTTGCAGGCTCACCACCTGATCCCTGAAGGGAGTGGTAGGAACCTTGGGCACATAGCCAGGCCGGGGTCTCAGTACCACGTGGCTGTCACCCGGCCCGAACTCTAGGCACGATTCGTCGACCGAAAATGACTGCAGGTCCCCTACCCTCTTGATGGAGGCCAATGCCACCAGCAGCAAAGTCTTCATAGAGAGAATCTTTAAGTCTGCTGACAGCAAAGGCTCAAAGGGAGCAATCTGGAGTGCTCTGAGCACCAGAGTAAGGTCCCAAGAGGGTATGGAGGGGGGACGAGGAGGATTTAACCGTCTCGCCCCCCTAAGGAACCTGACGACCAGGTCGTGCTGACCAACAGATTTGCCATCTATGTGGTCGTGGTAAGCGGAGATAGCAGCAGAATGGACTTTGAGGGTGGAGGGGGACAACCTACGCTCCAACCCTTGCTGCAAGAAGGAAAGCACGACACCGATCGAGCATCTTCGGGGGTCTTCTCGGCGAGAAGAGCACCACTCGACGAACAGGTTCCACTTCGAGGCGTAAGCACGTCTCGTAGACAGTGCACGTGCCGAAGTGATGGTGTTAAGTACCTCGGGGGGTAAGTCACCTAGAACCTCCGCGTCCCGTCCAGGGACCAGACATGGAGTTTCCAGAGGTCTGGACGCGGGTGCCAAAGAGTGCCCCGTCTCTGAGAGAGGAGGTCCTTCCTCAGAGGGATGGGCCAGGGAGGGGCTGTCGCGAGGAGTGAGAGTTCTGGGAACCAGGTCCGGTTGGGCCAGTAAGGCGCAACTAACAAGACCTGCTCCTCGTCCTCCCTGACTTTGCACAGGGTCTGTGCAAGTAGGCTCACTGGGGGAAACGCATATTTGCGCAGGCCCCGGGGCCAGCTGTGAGCCAGTGCGTCTGTCCCGAGTGTTCCCTCGGTCAGAGAGTAAAACAACTGGCAGTGGGAGGTTTCTGGTGAGGCAAACAGGTCTACCTGAGCCTCTCCGAACTCTCTCCAGATCAGCTGAACCACCTGGGGGTGGAGTCGCCACTCTCCGGGCAGCGCAGCTCGTGATAGCTCGTCGGCCACACGGTCGAGCACACCGGGGACATGAATGGCGCGAAGCGACCTCAGATGCTTCCGACTCCACAGGAGGAGATGGCGGGCGAGTTGCGACATGCGACGGGAGCGTAGACCACCTTGGCGGTTGATGTACGCAACGGTCGCAGTGTTGTCCGTACGGACCAGTACATGCTTGTCGCGAAGCAGGCCTTTGAGGCGGCTCAGCGCAAGGCGTACTGCCAGCAACTCGAGGCAATTGATGTGCCAATGCAGATGGGGTCCCGTCCAAACCCCTGAGACTGCATGCCCGTTGTACGTGGCACCCCAGCCGGTGGCAGAAGCATCTGTGAAAACCACAGCATGCCGGGACACCTGTTCTAGGGGCACTCCTGCCCGGAGAAACAAAGGGTCCGACCACGGACTGAAGGTTCGGCGGCACTCCTGAGTGATTGGCACCCGGAACGTGCCGCGTTGCCACGCCCATCTCGGGACTCGGCCGTGAAGCCAGTGCTGAAGCGGTCTCATATGAAGCAGCCCGAGCGGTGTTACAGCCGCTGCAGCCGCCATATGCCCCAGGAGCCTCTGAAAAAAACTTCAGTGGGACCGCTGTCCTGCCATTGAACGTATTCAGGCAGTTCAACACCGACCGAGCACGTTCCTCTGTGAGGCGTGCTACCCGTTCGACCGAATCCAACTCCATACCGAGAAAAGAGATCCTCTGCACTGGGGCGAGTTTGCTCTTCTCCCAGTTGACCTGAAGCCCCAACTGGCTGAGGTGCCTGAGCACTAAGTCCCTGTGTTCGCACAACTGATCCCGAGACTGTGCTAGAATGAGCCAGTCGTCCAGGTAGTTGAGAATGCGAACACCCTGTTCTCTCATGGGAACAAGGGCTCCCTCCACGACTTTCGTGAAGACGCGGGGAGACAGGGCCAGCCCGAAGGGTAAGACTCTGTACTGATATGCTCGACCTTCGAACGCGAATCTCAGGAATGGCCTGTGTCGCGGAAGAATCGAAACATGAAAGTACGCGTCCTTCAGGTCGATCGCTGCAAACCAATCTCGGGGACGGATGCACTCGAAAATGCGTTTCTGCGTAAGCATTTTGAACGGTAGCTTGTGAAGGCTCCGATTCAAAACTCGCAGGTCCAAGATCGGTCGTAACCCGCCGCTTTTCTTGGGTACAATGAAGTAGGGGCTGTAGAACCCTGACCTCAAATCGGCTGGAGGGACCGGCTCTATCGCGTCCTTCGCCAGTAGGACTGCAATCTCCGCACGCAGAACAGGGGCATCGACATCTTTCACTGAAGTGAAGAGGACGCCCCCTGAACTTGGGGGAGACGCCGGGCGAACTGAATCGCATAGCCGAGCCTGATGGTCCGGAGGAGCCAGCGAGACGGACTGGGGAGCGCTAGCCAGGCTCCCAGAGACCGCACCAGCGGCACCAAGGGGACCACCGGCGTACCCGCCGCGGGGCAGCGAGGTGGAACGCAGGGACGCGGCCCGGGAGGCTCTCTGTGTGAGGCGGCCCGAAGCGGGGTCACAGTGTGCTGTGCAACACTTACCTGCCTCCACGGGTGGACAGAGGGAGCAGTCGAGGATTTGCTTACCTGCTGCTCGCTGCTGTCCGCTGGCGACAGAAGAGGTGGATGAGAGTGGTGAGGTTCTAGCCCTCCCACTGCTCTCCGAGCCCTCTTCGGACCCGGAGATAAAGGAAACTGCTCTTTTCTTGAAAATTTGGGTACCGCTGGTCGTTGAGCCAGCGGCGGAACAAAAGGAAACAACAAAAGATTCTCCACCCGGCCCTCCTCCGGGGGAAGGAGTGGTGCATTCACCACCTCCTGAAGAGCAGTCCCCTCTATCTCCGGGTCGCCCGTCCTAGGGCCGCTTGGACTTGGCCTTGCCACCCTTCTTCTTGGGGGTGGCTGGACGGGCTGGGCGCCCCGCCCGCGACCGGCTCCACGGCGCCGCTTGGATGGAGGCTGCTGCTGCTGGGGCGCGGGAGCGGGGGCGGCTGCAAGGGGGCGCCCTCGGCGACGGGTAGTCTGAGGTGCCGCCGGCGGTGGAGGTGCAGCAGCTGACCGCCTCGGCAGGATGTGACTGATGGCCTCAGACTGCCTTTGTACAGCCGAGAACTGTTGGGCAAAGTTCTCGACCGCGTCCGCCGAAAAGGCCGGTCTGGGACACGGGGGGAATTAAGAAACCTGACCTTGTCGGTATCCCTCATGTCCGCAAGACACAGCCAGAGATGGCGTTCCTGGACCACCATAGTGGACATCGCACGACCCACTGACCGCGCCGTAACCTTCGACGCTCGGGCGCGAGGTCCGACGCGGCACGAAGTTCCTGGAGAACTTGTGGATCATGACCACCCTCGTGCAGGTCCCTCAGTGCCTTGGCCTGATGGACCTGCAACAACGCCATAGCGTGTAAGGCAGAGGCAGCTTCCCCACAGGCCTGATAAGCCTTGCCGGTAAGATCCGACGAGTACTTACAGGCCCGGGAAGGGAGAGACTGCTCCCCCAGCCAGGTGGAGTTAGGGCACAGTTGCATAGCAACGGCCCGTTCCACAGGGGGTAAGCGCGTGTAACCCTTCGCTGCCCCGCCATCAAGGGTGGTGAGGGAGGAGGACCCACCGACACGGTTTCGGGCAGTAAAAGGTGCCGTCCACGTGCCCGTGAGCTCTTCATGCACCTCCGGGAAGAAGGGCACTGGGGTGGGGGGCTGAGAACCAGCCCTGGCCACCCCGAGATACCAGTCATCCAACCTCGAGGGTTCGGGACACGGTGGAGGATTCCACACGAGCCCGACCCTGTTGGCGGCCCGGGAAAGCATAGCCATCATTTCCGGGTCCGTGTCGGGCACAGTTGTCACCCCCGAAGGAGGCAACTGCGCCGACTCATCCTCCCCAGAAGTATCAGGCTCACCCTCCGATGCAGCGATCGACATCCGGTCGTCTGGGGGAGCTCCGAAGGAAACGGATGGTACACACCTCTGGGGTGGTCCACCACGTTCCGAGGGCAGCTCTACTGGCTGCGGAGCGCACGAGGGGGAGGGTTCCTAGGGGGTTGGTTCCCCGAAGGAAGCGCGCTCACCGTTATCCTCAAGTCACCAGCCCCGCCGCTCGCAGCAACCCTCTGAGGAGGATTGGAGCGAGGCGTCGGGACCGGGACTCCACCCCTTTGCAGAAAGTGGAGTCTCGACCGCAACTCCGCGATGGTCATCTTCCCACAATGGGTACATGACTCATCCACAAACGCTGCCTCAGCGTGCCTTAAGCCCAAGCACGCGATACAGCGCTGGTGACCATCCCGAGGCGCCAGGTAACGACCGCATCCAGAAACACACAAGTAGAACGACATCTTTAAAAAGACGCGAACTACTCGTGTTAGCTCTTTCAAGGACTGACTCTTTTAGGTGCTGAAGCACGCAGGGGAATAGCCGCTGCAGCACAGACAGGGAATGTGCAGCCTGTCGTGTGCACTCTCCTTGAAGCGCTCCTCTTACCAGCTGTAACAACAGCTTTTTAGCGCTCTAGGCGCACCGTTTCACCAGCCGTGAGAACGGCCTTCACGCTGATTACAGCTTTGCTCAATCAAATTAAAGGCAAAAACAAAAACAAAAGGAGAATCGGCCCCGCTGCTGCGCTGTCCGCCTGCACCTCGCAACAAAGAGACGTCTTGAAGAGAGACTCGTTCACCACACTCGTTTTCAGTAGCTGTCTTCATAGAAGGTTTGGCTCCGAAGCGAAAAGCTGAAGATGCAACGCACCTGCTGCTCATTATATACCCGCGCTGCGAGGCGAGCAGCTGATGCAGATGATTGCATGCCAATGTGCATTGGCTCGTTTAGTTACACTCGAAGTAGATTGGCCTCTCTAGCGAGATTCCTATTCGTCGGTCTGTCCGACGTACGTCGAACGTGACCGACTGAATGGGAACAAAGTATCAGGTCTACTAACAACTAACAACTAAAGTATTCTCGTCTCTTCATAACATTAAAGGGTTAGTTCACCCAAAAATGAAATTTATGTCATTAATGACTCACCCTCATGTCATTCCAAACCCGTAAGACCTTCAGAACACAGTTTAAGATATTTTAGATTTAGATTTAGTCCGAGAGTCCGACAGCTTTCTGTCCCTCCATTGAAAATGTATGTACGGTATACTGTCCATGTCCAGAAAGGTAATAAAAACATCATCAAAGTAGTCCATGTGACATCAGTGGGTTAGTTAGAAGTTTTTGAAGCATCTTATATAGATTTTGGTCCAAAAATAATAAAAAATGTGACTTTATTCAGCATTGTATTCTCTTCCGGAATCCTTT
This sequence comes from Chanodichthys erythropterus, assembly GCF_024489055.1. NCBI lineage: Eukaryota > Metazoa > Chordata > Actinopteri > Cypriniformes > Xenocyprididae > Chanodichthys > Chanodichthys erythropterus. Next base: position 2,785,639 of record NC_090231.1, on the reverse strand, counting down.
CCATTTAATTGATTCCATTTAATTGATTCCATTGAATTGATTCCACTGAATTGATTCCATTGTATCCTTTCATCTGTCGGCGTTGGTAATGCACTTTTACATCGTTGTTTTTGAAAAATATTTTAAAAAATAGCTTGAAGTTACAGTTTTTGCCCATTGCTTGAACACTATAGACACATGCTTAAACCAAAGTAACATAACTTGAAGTTGTTGTTACTATACCTCAAACAAAGTTTAACCATACCTTAAACAAAAGCGCTGCTTTGCACTGTAGTTGCAATTCTGCAACACACTTGCTTCTAGACAATACACACTGTTTCATACATACTAAGTTCAAAAATGAAATCTCAGGGTACCATTAGGAAAACACATCTATTCAAAATACAACACACATTGGTTGTTTGAAAAGACGTTGACACACACCTGAAAACACTTACTTACAAAACTGAACACCAATCAGCCAGCTACAAAAAGGACATTTCCAGGCAGAGGAAGAGGAAGACAGAGAGAGACAAGAGGACGTGGTCAAAGAGGCCACACAAGGACCATTATTTCAGATGACATAAGAGCAACTTTGGTGGACCATGTCATAAACCATGGCCTGACTATGAGGGAAGCTGAGCAGAGAGTCCATCCTAATCTAAGCCATTTTACAGTTTCATCCATAATAAGGACATTCCGACTGGAAAACAGGTATGTCTTCAACTCTCTACTCTACTCAGACTGTATCTAGTGTATTTACAGTACTGTACCATTGTTACGTCCACCGTCTCGTCCAGGTTGTTTGACTGTCACGTGTTCCTTTGTGTTTTGCTCCCGCCACTCATTATTCACCATGGACACTGATTTCATCCCCAGCTGTTTCTTGTTAGTGTGTGTACTTAAGTTCCTCCCTGTCTTCAGTCCAGTGTCCGGTATTGTTTGCTGTTACTAGTGTTTCCGTGTATCCTGACTGCTTTATGTTATTAAACTACGTTATTGTTCCTACTCCTGCCTTCCTCGTCTTCTCTGGGATACCACCGTAACAGAATACCGGACCAAAAAACACGAAAGATGGATTTCTGCAGCAGATTCACGCTAGTGGCACAGAAAAACCACGATTTTTGTTTATTCACCAAGGAATTCATCAGTGTTGCACTCTCCTGCCCCTACGACGACGAAACCCTGAAGTCATTGTTCTGGATCGGGGCCAACTACCATCGTCCCGTGGACCTCCCAGACACCTCTGGACTCAGCTGGATGGAATCCATCATCAGGTGTCTGGAGAGTGTTCGTCCCCGATCCAGAGCACAGCCAGACCCAGAGCCTGTACTTTCCCCACGGACCGCGGAGTACTCGTGCGAGCCCCCCGCAGACGGAGAGTTACCACCGGCAGCTACAGGTCAGCCAGATCCCGAGACCCCGAGGACAGAGGTGACCAGTGCCCAGGAAGTGGAACTCCACCAGACGTCTGACCAGGGGTGTGAGCCCACGACATCTGCGGACGAGGGAGATTCGACTACGGAGAGGGAGGACTGGCTGATTGACTTCAGCGATGAGTCTACGCCCACCCAAACCCACCCGTCATGTTTACCTTCGTCATCTAACAGAGACATTACTATGGACTGTGTTTTATTTACAGATTCACTATCGACGCTGTCAACACCTCGCTCAGCCAGTCCTCCTACTACATCGCTGCTGGATGTCATCTGCCCTGCGCCGTCTCCGGGGAACCCCTGTGACGTAGAGCCGCAGGTCACACTCCCACCAGCAGCACGTAGGCCAGAGGTTCCGGTGGCTTCGCCTCCAGCTGCCGTCCTCGTCGCTCCATCTTGGCCCGTCGACCTGCCGGCTCCGTCCAGGCTCCTCCCAGCTACGGTTCCGCCGGAGACCCTCCGACTGACGGCTCCTCCGGCCTCCCTCGTCCGGCCGGCTCCCCCTTGGTCAGTCGTCCCTCCTCTTCCGCCACGGACTTTCGAGACGTCGAGTACTCTCCGTCCCTCCACCCCTTCGGCTACAGAGGGCTCCTCCTTCCCCTCGGAGTCGCCTCTGTCCTCGGTCGAGCCGACGTCACCGCAGCCCTCGGGATCTCCAGCTACACTTCCGCTGATCGTCGCCTGTACATCGCCGCAGTCTCCTAGGCCAGCGACGTCGCGGGAGTTCGCCAGCTCTCCGTCTGCGCACCAGAATTCACCTGCCGAGTCTCCGTCGGTCATCCCCCAGATGCCTTCAGTCCGCCCTTCAGCATCTGGACTCCGCCCTCCATCTACCCGGCCGTGGACTGTCGGATCTGGGGAGCTCTGGGTCTGTGCCAGCGGTCATCCACCCACGCCACCAGGGGATCGTCGTCTTCCCTCCATCACTCCATCACCTTCACTCCGCCCACCTCCAGAGCCCCCTCCGGCCACCCCTGTGATGTTCCTCCACGGCGCGAGGACGCGCCTTGCCGGAGGGGGGAGCTACTGTTACGTCCACCGTCTCGTCCAGGTTGTTTGACTGTCACGTGTTCCTTTGTGTTTTGCTCCCGCCACTCATTATTCACCATGGACACTGATTTCATCCCCAGCTGTTTCTTGTTAGTGTGTGTACTTAAGTTCCTCCCTGTCTTCAGTCCAGTGTCCGGTATTGTTTGCTGTTACTAGTGTTTCCGTGTATCCTGACTGCTTTATGTTATTAAACTACGTTATTGTTCCTACTCCTGCCTTCCTCGTCTTCTCTGGGATACCACCGTAACAACCATACCACGTTACTGTATTATATTCACATGTATTGTATTCCAGGGTGGCTAATGCTCCTTTTCCAACAAAAGTGGTAGTTTTGTGAAACATACCGTGATAACGTGTTGAGATGTTTCAGTACTGTGTATGGTAAATACAGTAAAGTTCAGTACTGTAAAAAAAGAAGCAAATGAGAACAATTTGTGGTTGCATTTTTCTACAGAATGGCTAGAAGACCTACTGGGGGTGGACGCCAATGCCTGTTCACCCAACAGCAGGAACTTGCCATAACCTAGTCAGAGCAAACAATGCAATCCGTCTCTACCAGTTACAGCAACAAATACTTGCAGATAGGCAAGTATTCAACAACATAAATTGAGTAAGCATTACAACTATCAGACGCATCTTGGTAAAGCACAACATGACCATGAAGCAATTGTACAGGGTCCCATTTGAGAGGAACCGTGAGAGGGTCTTTCTTCTTCTCTTTTTCTACTGCACATTCTATAAAATAATGACTCACTTCGGTTGCCAAGAATGCACACATTCAACACTCAACCACAAATGGAGAATGACTTACATGTAAGGAAACTGAACTATGGATTTCATATTTTCTGCAGGTAGAACTGAAACATGACAGTAATGCAGTTTTCATAATGCCATCATCTGTTAGTATTTTGACAGTCATTGCACTTTGATTGACTATATGTTCATGTTGGATAGAAAATGTCTCGGGATACAGATGTAACCCTGGTTCCCTGAGTAAGGGAACTAGTGCTATGTTTTGACAGAAAGTTTTCATAGAGTTAGAATGTGTTGAAAAAGGTTTTTGTTTATTTAACAAAATATGGTTTTGGGCAGGAAAACTATTTGGCTAATTGTGTGATGTATGTGTGCTGTTGTGTTAAGAGTTTAGAAAAAGTGATTTAAGTATTGGTAAACGCTTGTTAGCAATTGAGAAAAAAAAAAAAAAACTGTAATCTGGGAGCGTATAGTAGAGAAGGTGTGCAAAAAACTTGTCTACCTCAGCTGTCTTATAGGGGAAGAGTTTTGGTGACCATTAATTTGGTTGCTTCTACTCTTTGGCACAAGCTAACGGTGTTACAGCCAACTGCGGGACTTACAGAAGAAATTTAAATATTGGTAGATATAAAATAATAAAAATACTGACAATACAAATGACCAGTTGACAAACGAACAGGCAACCACCAATGGAGGATTGTACATGGGGCCATAGCCACAAACACACCTGGCACACCTCAATCCTTCTGTAGGGGTGGGTTGTCCTTTTTGTTCAGAAGTTAAAACGGTTTTTCATGTATTTAATTATTTACAGCAAAACTTACTTAGTTTATTGTTTATAGTTTGAATTGTTGATTGAGTATTTATTTTTATTTTACATATTAGTATGGTTTAATTATGTTGTTGGTATTTTTGAAAGTTTTTGCTTCGATTGAAAATACTGTGTTTTATAATAAAGCTTTTCAAAATCCTCTCTCTCTCTCTCTTGAGTACAATTAACTATGTTTTAAAATTAGAAGTGAACAGTTTCCCTTACCTTCTACTTTTAGGGGTATCACCAGAGATGTAAGAGAATAATCCAGAAAAGGCAGAGATATTTTCAGGCTGATAACCAACAGCGTCTTCAATGAGCCCACCAGGGCTACATCTGTATACGTTTTATGAATCCCCAGTAGAGTTTCAGAAAATGTCATTAGACAAGAACATGAAATTATGATCACCGTTGGTTTCACTTGCATTAAGGAAATGGTTTAATATTTGATTAAAACAACCTTTAAACTGTGTGCTGTGTGGGTAGATAAGTTCATGATTTTCAAGGTTCAAGTTTATTATAAACCCAGGGGGCGATTTTTTTGTGCAGCATAAAATTTGTAAACATATTATACTAAAACACACAAACATAACACAAACAGCAAACACAACATTCTGACATCCTACAAATTTAAAAATCTTATAGCAGTGGGAATAAAATAATTTCTATACTGATTGCTTTTAAGTTTAGGCATACTATAACGCATACCAGAAGGAAGCATTTTAAACTCATGGAACAGTGGATGAGTACAATCCGCAAGAAAAGCTCTCGCTTTCTGTAAGACAAACCGTTCAAAACTATTTGATAACCCAGTCTGCTTAATGCCAGTAATCTTACTACCATGGTTGACAATGCCGTTCAGTGAGTTTCTATGTTTTACAATCTTCCTGTTTCTGTCACAGACACGTCAGGTTCCACCTCACTCCCTTAAGCCGAGTTCAGACTGCACGATTTTCAAAGCAGTCGGTCACTGTTCTTTTCACACTGCATGACTATCTTGGGCAGCATTCAGTCGCTGCTGGGTTCACACTGCACGATGGATCGGCGACAGAAGGTTTCACACTGCATGACTTTACAATAGGAAGAATCGCCGACAACTCTGTCTGGCACACAAACTACGTTTCACAACCAAACACACGCGAGACGTGACAAGGAAACAACGCGTGCAAGACCAGAGTTCTCACATGAGACTGGCCCTGCGTCTCAATCAGCTCCCTAGCTCATGAATCAGTATATAATGAAAGTGAATGTGGCTGATACCCTGATCAGTGCCCTGACTACTGAACTAGGGAGCTGATTGAGACACACGGTGGGATTATTATTAAAAATAGTAGCCCGCATGAAGCTTGAAATACGAATTGCCTGTGCGCTGATTTGCAGCGAAAACAACATAAATAAAAGAAGAATATGGAGGAAATGTTTGGGGAGATGCAAAGTACAAGGATTGTGTGTTCTGCATCGAGAGTTGGAGGTAAATAAATAACTTTTCAATGTGCTGCAGTTGCGGATGGTCAAGCAAATGTTTGTGCTTTGTTTCTGTTTGATAGAATTGTAATGTTTATGTGAATGAAGCCATGCTTGCTGATATTGTGGTCTATAACTCCTCCCCGAACTCCCCGCTGCTCTGTATCCTGCTCTCTCATTGGCTGTCGGTCATCGCCGATGTAGTTTTCAGTCAGAACACTTTTCACACAGCAGGATTTTGAATTTGGTTCAGATATTTAGCATGCCAAATATCTCACGGGTGTCGGCGACTCGTCGGCGATTCTCTCAGATCGCGTCTTTGCTCATTCACACTGCGTGATTGTCACTCGCGTGAACGAGCACCGATTTGCCTGTGATTTCGGGCATTTGTCGGCGATTTCTCAAAACCTGTTGGCGAGCCAAAATCGGGCCTAAAATCGTGAACTCGGCTTTACCCACGCACCCAATCACCGGAATACTGATCACCGCCACCTGAAGTTCATCATCACAGTCATCAACCTCACTACAAAAACCCCACACTCACACACACACATTGTCCGGTCTCGTTCGTTGTACAACTTGTTGTATACTTACCTCAAGGACTCCCAAAGTGGTACTTACCTGCCTCCATCTTCTCCTTCGTCTCCATCGTCTCCAGTTCTCCTCGTGTTCCTACCTGCCTGTGTGTGTGAGTGTTCCTGTCTGCCATCTCCAGCGTCTCCTTCCACCATTACCTGCAGCACAAGAAAAAGGACAGTATTAACTTGCATTCTTCTCCAAGACCATCATCATCACCATTCACTTACCTGTTGCTCTGCTGATCACTTCAATAAACATCCAAACTGCTTATATCTCTGCTTCCTGTGTCTCTGTTGTAACAGTTTCTGATAAGAGTAAAACTTTGATCCAGTTTATATTAAATATTCAGATAAAAAAAGTGTGTTTGCTTTTTTTTTTTTTGTGTGTGTGTGTGTGTGTACACTACCAACCAGTAGTGAACCAGAAGAATTCATTATGCAGGAGGACAACACACACGATAAATTACTTGCATTTTGTTATTCTTAATAGGTCAGCTAACCTAAATATAACACAATCGCATAAATATTCACAAACTGAATAGTTTTTTTTTAGGTTCAAATGTAATTTTGAAAGAAATGACACATGTTAACTTATGATATATATCTTATCATATTTAGTAGACTAAAACTAGACTAAAACTAAAACAATTTCTGATGACAAAAATATGACTAAAACTAAATGGCATTTTAGTCAAAAGATCAAATCAAAATTTGCTGTCAAAATAAACACTGCAGTCAACGTCCAAATGCTTTGCTTAAGAACGTAGAGTGGAAAGAATTGCTTATAGATTTCCAAATACCGGCAATACTTCGTCTCTCGCAGTTAAATACCCTGATGTGACGCTAAACACTTTTCCACGTCAAGGACAATTTTTTCTAAATATGAACATTGCCGTGAATTTTAGCTTACGCACACTCTAAGATCAAATCTGTCCGTATGCACATTTTAGAAACGAGGCACGTAAAGTGGATCATAATTTTACATTAAAATTTCTTTTCACCAGGCACTGTAAAATCATTGTATGATTTTCATTTTAAAGTCAAACATTTATTAGTTTGAACTAATTTGTTTTCTTTAAGGTTATAATTTTATAAAAAGACCACACCTGAAATTACGTTTTCATTCAGCAATCGCCTGTCTATCTAACGCCAAAATCTCTTCAGACCTGTTCATTTATACATTGGGGGGAAAAAGCATTAAAGAAGCCTAAAGATGCATCACAATGGGTTTGATGGGCCTATCGGGTTACACTCTGATCCTCAATAAAAATTATTGCACCAATGCTCGCAGTTCTGTGTTTATTTCAGTTCAAGTGTAGACAGCAGAAATAAAAAAAATAAAATAAAATAGCAGCCACTCACAAAGACTCACATACAGAAAATCAGGAAATATTTTGAGTTTACATTTTCAAAAGATGAAAATAAAGGCAAAGTCCCAGTGTACATTATTAACATGGTAGTGAAGATGCTTCTTTTACTGCTTACTAAGTTTACTTTCAGCATTATCCTAACTAGTGATAATGATTTAGAGACTATAATCATGAAAACCTGAATATGCAGTTACCATTAACTAACCTTTGCTACTACAACAATGAATACATATAAATCTATTGATGAAAGAACACACTGAGCATTACAAAATGCAATCTCTGAAAAGTATTAGTTACAATAAGTGTGTCTCAGTTTGGGTGCAATGCATCTCGTAGTGTATCTAGAATCACCTGAAGCTCCTCTGTAGTCTTCTTTATTTTTGTCACAAATTTCATGGTCTCAGACTTCAGCTCTTGCTCTGAGGACAGCAGATTGGTTGTGTCTTTGGGCTCTGATGTCTGGTCAGTTGAAAAAGTGGTTTGTTTGCTGGTGGATTCTGTTTCTCGTTGACTCTCTTTTAAAGCGCAATCATGACGGATGCTGTGGATTTCTCTTGAGTCGAGAAAAACAAAGAAGACATCAACCGCAACAAAAAGTGCAGATAAAATCCTTGTAGCTGCTTCAGCCACTCGAACGGCTCTCTCAGCCTGTGCTGCAACTTTCCTAACATTTGCAACTTCATGTAAACGGAGTATCTCTGGAATTACTCTCAGGCTTTGTCCAAGTTCAGTTTTAGCCCAAGCATGTGGATTGGAACATGGCCTTCTCTTCATGGGAAACACACTTTCTAGAGTTTCCATTGCAATGTGGATGTTTTGGATGCAGCAAATTGTGGAAATAATTTTTTCTTGGAACTCTTTTATGATCATTTTGATTTTTTGGCGGTTTAAGCACTGCTTAACCATGTTTGTTATGTTGCTCACACCAGCTGTTACTTCACCAGCTACTGATACACCGATTCCCACTCCTGTTACTATTAGAGGAGCAAGAACAACTCCAAACACAGATGTGATTCCTCCAGCCAATCCTACTACACCTCCTGTGAGGCTGCTGACGGTTGTGTTGAAGTGGACTGTCTCCAAACCGTCGGCCAGCTCTCTCAGTGCATCTAGAGTCTTATAAAGCTCTTCAGTCGTTTGTAAGCTCTGGAAAAAAATATCAAATTTCAGTTAATTTGTTTAAAATCAGCGCCAATGTCTGAAACATTGTTACTTTCTCATTTCATAAAACCTGTTTTTGTACAGTAAAATGTAAACATTAATAAGATAACTCACCATTTTATGAAGGTGTTTAATAATGAAAGGCCTGGTCAAGATCTCACTGACAGACGGCCGGTTCTTTGGATCCATCTGAAGTGTGTCTGTTACCAGCTGACGAAGATCCTCAGAGAAGGTCTCGGGCAGAGCTTCATAGGAGCTGTTGAGTATCTTTATAACTGTCTCATCTGTGCTTCTTGCTGAAAACTAAATGGAATTAACATTCCAGTTGCAATCTTAAAAACAATGCATCAGTAAGTTCAAACAAAAACATACAACGTTTACACCCATTGAGACAAAACAACCTACCGTCAAACCAACAAACACAATTTCAAATCAATAATTGCTGCTAAACCAAAATTTAACCCGTACCCTAATGCTACCCAAGTTCATGTTTAAAATGTGCTCTACGGCACTGAAACTGCAATATGAACACAACATGTGTACAATGTTCCAAATACAGTATAGTATGTATAAAGGAACTGGACACAAAATTTGGATTTGTGTGCTACTTGTATTTGTTTCTATATATCATGTGAAGCCATTCAATAGCTTCCAAATTCATATCTGACACATATTAAATGCACACCAGGGGCCTCATGTATAAAACTTTCTGTAGATTTCATCCTAAAAGTGTGCGTACGCACAAAAGTTTTCAAATTTATAAAACCATGCATACTAGGGATGAAACAATTACCGGTTTGGTGATAAATCATGATAAAATTCCCCACTCATATTCATATTTTAATCATCATTAAATCCATATTTAATTACAGCGTTTTGAACACCTCATGATAAAAAAAAATACTGCCCAGCATTAAGCAAAGTTTTAAGGCGCGCATCTGACTGTTTCTATAGGAACCGGAGCTTCTAACGGCCGCTGCAGTGACACAATGACTTTACCAATCGGCGATTGGCTCTTGTTTAGAAGGTGAGACTTAAGCTGCGTTCACGTCACCTCGTATTTACTGGAATCTTGAAATGACAATACGTGACGTTAGATTCGGAGCTGTTCATGTTCTTTTGGTCCTTGGATTGGGAATTATGCGTTTCCATGGCACCACTATCAACGCCTAATAAATGAATCTACAGCGGTCAGGTGGTACAGCGGCCACGTGGTGTAATGAAGTGATCATGAGATAATGAGTCCGGCAGTGCATTATGGGTAATGTAGTTCATGGGGTGAAAACAAGAGTCCAGGATGGAGTGCCCTCTAGTGGCTGATTAGGGCACTCTCACTAGTGATCGTGACACTAGAATCTTGTAACTACAGGAATTACGAGGCCGCGTGAACGCCATATTGCGTCTTGCATTTTCTCCCATTCAAAATAATATGAGTGACGCGCCTTGTTTTATTCTATAGTCTTTGGTAGTGTTTATAATCGCAATGCTTCTTTGATACGGAGGTTACTATTTCTGTGGTTCCATAAGCGCCACCCAGTGTCAGAGAGTGGATTTACAGAGAGTTACATTTACATTCAGAACCACACAAACCACTATAAATTTTTACTGGCTGGTTGATGAAAAATAAGCTTATGTGGATTCTAAAATGTTAAACAATTTGGATAAGGCATCTACAATTATTTACAGAGCAGATAAAATACATATAATCATTTATTATAATTTTGACTTTACCTTTTCTTTATTTAAAGGGTGAAATGTGAGGTTTACCATTTTATGAAACGTTTTTCAAAGCTTTATTTGAACATTTCGTATTGTATCTAATTGTTACTAGATAAATAGTTGTCAGTCATCATTAATAATGTTATGTTTTTAGTGTTTTATACAAAAAAGATGTACTTTCATTTGTTGTTTGTTGATTTTAAATGTAAATCTTAGTGAAATGATTTATGTGACGGTACTTTTTGAACATTTCCAGCACATTTTAACAATACCATGATAATTTTGATAACCGTGATAATTTTGGTCACTATAATCGTGATAAGAAATGTTCATACCTTTTCATCTCTAATACGTATGCCAGAAACTGCGCAAATTCCCTTTATAAAAAAACAATTAGTGGAAGATATACCATACTTGGAGCTTACAACGCCTAATTTTACTATGCATTACATCATCTGCATCATTTCCATGCATATCCCATTCATGTGACATCGTGTTTAATGGTACAAAACATTAGGAAAATATGACAATAAATGCCATCATATTACATTGCCAAAAATCATTCACTATCCTTGCCTTGTTTTAGAAAAATAAATAAATAAATCAAAACTGTGTAAAATACTGTTCAGAAGAAGTTTAATGAAGAGTCATTCTTATTCTTTTCCACTAGCCAAATAGTATTTTTATTTGTTTTAAACAAATGAAGTTTATGTGTCATGAATCCTGTCAAGTTCCGGACTACATCTCCCATCATCCTCTCTGCCACTCACCTGCACACACTTAACACTAATCACTAATCATCACACCCAGCTGCAGCTCATTACCAGGACTATTAAAGACTCTTACACACATCACCTCACTGCTAGGTCTTGTTTTCCCAAGTGTTGCATTTCCAAGCGTTACTTCCTGTCTGCCTGTCCTGTGTTACCGTTCCTGCCTGTTTCCTGTTTGTTGACCCGTTGCTGCCTGTCCTGACCATCGCCTGCACCTTGACTACGATTCTGCCTGTTCCTTGTTGTTCCCGTTTGCTCCCGTTTGATCCTGCCTGTATGACAACGCTCACTGTAAATAAAGCTTTGCATTTGGATCCCTACCTGAGTCCCGCCTTCGTTACATTATGCAATTTTGCCTATAAGGTAAACATATTTTAGGATGTTTATATATTTTTAATGGAAATGGATAGGCCTTATTTTTGCATTGTAAATAATTGTCTGACTTAGCGCATCATTGACAAAAATTGTTAAAAATTAATCGTGCATATCTTACTGTTTCCTTCAAAAACAATGGTATTTTTTATAATATTGGGAAGTTATCAGGTGTTATCATTAGGCTCTCTGTCTGTCTGTGCACGACACCAGCAGCACACCTGTGTTCAGCAGAGGTTGTACAGTACTGTGTACAGTAGCTACACATCGGACGATCACCGAGTGATTCCTTTAGTGTGTCATTATGCCATTATGTTGCTAAGCTATCTGCTTAGACGAAATGTGCATCATTGATCATTATTTACACAGAAATATTTTCTGTGTCTGCTATTGAGCTCTACATGAGTTCTGCTGTTTAGAACACAATTATTGTGCAACACAAGCAACAAGCAACCCTTGCTGTAGTTAAAACATTTAAACACAGCATGCCATTAAGGAGAGTGGCACATTTTTAATCTAAATGTGGAAATTGAAATGTCCAGAGTTAAAAATCATTCTGTTTACTTCATTACTTCGCTCATTCCAGTAAAAGAGTGCATACATACAGTATGGTCTAGAGCTCCCGTACAGTACGCACATATTTACGCTGTTTAATTTTTATAAATCCCAATATGTGCATGGAAAATTGAGTATGCCTTTGTTGTGCATACGCAACATTTATACATCAGGCCCCAGAGCTTTGTTTTGGTACCATGCAAGAAGAGGCCAGTACTGTATATGCAAACTTTGGTTCTCGTGAGTATGATCATTGTGCCAAACATGAATGTACACAATTTGAAAACTCATTAATTACAACTAATGATTCATTTAATTCGTTTATGAACAAGAGATATTCTGCAAATTAACTACTATAAATCATACTGCTGTTGTTCTAATAAAGGCATCATAAATTGGAAACAGAATTATTATATAGATTATTATTATATTGTGTAGATTATTGACAAAAAAAAAACACTTATGGTAAGTGTTTTTATATATATATATATAACTATATTTTGGTTATTAAACCAGCTAAAACAATTGCATGTATTGTATTGTATTGGTTTGAAAATGTAATGAAAGGTTGATCGATTTGTCTCATTTATATTAAGCATGATAAGATATCCCAGGTAAAAAAAAAAGCACATTGCTATAATATACTTAAAGTGCTTCATTTCTGTGCACTAATTTTGTACTTAACATACTAAAAATTCTCCTTTAGTATTTCTTAAGATCATCTAAGTGTACTCAACTGTGCTATTTTGAGACACCATGAAATATGAACTCAAATGTGCTTTTAATATACTGTCTCTGTATTTAAAAAAATGTATTTAGATATCACTTATATAAATACATTTTTAAATACAGAGATAGTATATTAAAAGCACATTTGAGTTCATATTTCATGGTGTCTCAAAATAGCAAAAGTGTACTTTTTTTTTCACCTGGGATAGTTTACTACCACAACTATAAGAGAAACGTTATCATTTTAATCACTTTCACAGCATTTTTTTTTTTTTTTTCAGCTGAATGATACACACGTTTGACAGCCAATCAGAATCCACCAGACTCAGATCTCAAGCATTTAAAGTGAAAGACGACAAAACTCAACATGCACTTAAAATAAACAGAACAATATCATCTGCTGGTGTGGACGCTAATATGGTTATCATTATAGTTGTCTTTATAGTTATCATTCTTGGTGTGGACAGGCCTTAAATAACATTTTCTGTGCCCGAATATTGTTCAGCATCTTACAATTTTGCCAACTGGATGACTTGTATAAATTATTATAAATTTAACAGTGTTGGCCTTTCTAAATTATTTCAATTAAATCTCTGCAATGTATTACAAACTCGGTGTGTGTTTAGTTATACAAAGCGTTAAACTGAACCAAAGATCTTACCGCAGATTTCATCATGCAGAGCTCATAGATGACGCATCCCAACCTCCAGATTTCACTGTAAAAATAATAGTGTATATTATAAAGGCTTGAATTTTCAAGGTTCAGATATGGAAATATAAATAGTCAACATTGCAAATCTAGGGTGATGATTACGATTTCTCATCATAAGATTTGCCACTCAAATTCTCAGGTGAAAAATATGTGACAGCTTTAGTTTCTGCTGTTCGTGCATCACTGGACCTGATAAAAACAGAAATACATGATAAAGATCATTATGTCTGCACATACATGGACTATTTTGTATATATCGTTTCGAAGAGTTTGTCATGTTTTGAATTAAATGAGCACTATACCAAAGTAATTCAGTACCATTCATTAATCTCTCCGAACTCTCCAAGATGAACGGATCCACATGCAGTGAAAAATATGCTCTGTTATGAGAAAACACACATATTTGATAAGTTAATAAGGATGTGAGAATGGGTGGATTGCAATAATATCAGTCAAACTCAAATTGATACAGCCTCTAGCTATTTTGTGACCATGTCTGGAATAAAATCAACTGATTGCATGGCAACTTCAATTATTTTATCGAAGAATAAATGTCAATAGAGCTCCAGAGTGTACAGCTGTGGTTGGCGGTCACACCGGCGTGATCACGCGTTTTTTTTCTAACCAGTGTGAAAGAGACTCAAAATACTCTGTCAATGTTGCACATACAATTATGAGTTATACACCATTTTAATCTGTGGAATATTTTCTTTTATTTGTGTACACTCAGAGTAACAACAAAATATTGTGCTTTTTGTAAAATAAAGAAAACTAACATGATGCGTGATCTCTCGTCTCCCTCTGAACGAAGTCCAATCTGATAGTTCTCAGAAAATGAACTTAGTGAATACTAATGACAAAAAATGTAGACTTATGTCTAAAAAAACATTGAAATGTCAGGTTTTAAATCGTGTAAGTCAAATCAAAAACAAATATTCTCTGTTTATGTAATCTGTATGAAAAGAGAGCCATGTCAGAAGTCCGTGATTCAGCTCATTATCCGCTAATGCGGCCACGCCCACTGAGCCAGCGCCATTCAGACGCAAATTCAGAGGCAATACATGCATTCATCATCTCAATCGTGTATTTATTGTCTTGAAAAGTGTTTTGAATAGCCATAGTTAGCGATCTCTGGCCTCTGTTAGTTCGGTTAGTTCCTGGATTGCCTATTCTTCTTTAGCATTGGCATTTGTGGACTAAAGGTGCACAGAGCGCCCTCCGGCTGCAAGTATGAATTCAAAACACAGTATCCAGCATGACAATAAATCTTGAATAAATATTACTCCTCTGTATAGAAAATTGACAAACATATGAGAATCCATCAATATTTCTCCAAATATGTATGCTTTTAAGCTAAAAGCCTATATGAAATGCCATAGAGGTAACATAACTGTGCAGACACTTTACATCACAGAAATACATTATATTTTAAAGAATATAATAGAATACCATTATTTTCAATTGTAGTAATATTTCACAGTATTGCTGTTTTTTCTGTATGTTTGATTTACACCATGATGAGCTTGAGACATGATCACAGAGGGTTTTTTCACAGCCTACCTGTCTGAAAGAGCTCATTATTTATGCAGCTCATTAGAGCTCTTTATGCGATTCTTTTTGTCTTCTCAGGTGAGAATCACCCATTATTCATGATGATTCACACCTCTACGCATACTGTGTTTCTTGACCAAAGATGTTTTAGAAAATTTAAATCTCTCTATTTCTTTATATGAACAAGCAGGCAGCATAATTTTTACCTCATTTTGAAGCAAAAACTCTAGTCTACAACCTCAAATACCCAGAAGTCTGGTGAACAAAGATTTAATATATATTTATTGGCTTTATTTCAGTGACTTAAGTTTTTTGTTTTTTCAATAACCACGCATAAACATTATTCCTTCAAAAACACAAACATGTACATACATGTTCCTCACATATTATTGTAGCCTAGTTTGTGCTGAATAATGACACTTTTTACTGAAAAAAGCACAAATGTCAGGGCATATCAAAACTTCTCCAAGGCCCCAAAAATCCTCAGACCCCTGAGGGTTAAAATGTTACATGAGTTAAATTTTCCCACACAATCTTACCTCATTCTCAGAAAATGTATCAGTGGCCTCCATTTTGTGTTTGATTTTCTGAGCGAGATCTCCACCCTCGCAGTGCTCCAGTACAAGGTACAAACGATTATGATCTGAAACCAAATTCATTCAACACTTTAATGATTTACAAATATTTTGTAAGAATAAATACACTCCTAGCTAACTTTAGATATATTATCAGAATATGAATTTAAGTTTCTGTCGACCTCTGATGATTTCTTTGTGATGGACGATGTATGGATGACTTAGTTGTAGGAAAAAGTTTAATACATGTTCCTAAAAAACAGATACATGTGAATCATGTGATTTTTAACTACATTTTTAATTAAACTTTAAGTGTCCATCTTACCTGACCAACACTGAACTTTTTAATGACAAACTGTTCGCCACCTTCATTTTTCACCAGGCTCGTCTTCTTGTCTTTACTCACTAATGTGTAGCCAGGATATTTTGTAGCTGACAGATTGTTGCCCATCACTGAATATTTTGGTGTAAGGTGAAAAAAACACTATATTAAATACTGTATAGTATGGTTCAAAAACACTATAGTATTTACTATAAATTACTATAGTACTTTTTCACCTGGGTGAATATCTGAACATTATACATCAAAATAAAGAACAGATCTGTTCTCTAGAACAGATCTGGCTCGAGCCACTTTAAAAAAAATATATATATAATATATATATATATATATATATATATATATATATATATATATATATATATAAATTTATTTTTATTTTTTTTTCATTCTAGCTTCAAGCTTTTTTTTTTATCAAAACTTGAATATAGGTAAGTTTCATAAATAGCGACATTTTGAGCAAAAAGCTGAGAACATCACGTTTCTATCAAACACAACATCTGGATCATATTCAGTACGATTACCAAAGATGCAGTAGATCACTTTAACCAACGCTCTCAAAGCTTCGCAGTCCTATACCACTTCCTGGATCAACATTTCACTCAGTAACATTTGGCAGTTTTCATTTATATGCAGTTATTGTTGATGATGATTGCAGTGTTTTTCCATATTCATCTGCTTACATATGATATCTGTCGTTTCTGCGCCTTCCTCATCTGTGCTTTCGTTCTGGAAATTCTGTACTCATTCAAAAGATGCGTAATAGCGCCCCCGAGTGTATAACAGTGAAAACATGGAAACCACACCCTCAGAAACCATCTGCAAGTTTCTTCATAGAACTTTTGTGACCCCATTTAAGAAAAGTCACACCTGTCCAGTCATCAAACAGTGAGCATGAAGAAATCACGAAAAGACACTGGGACTGGAGAGGACACACCATCTGCAAGACCTGAAAGTCCCTCTATGATTTTATACCTTAAAACTCATCTTTATTCACCAAAATTACATATTAAAAAAAAAAAAAAAAAAAAAAAGGATTAGTTCACTTTTAAATAAAATTTCCTGATAATTTACTCACCCCCATGTCATCCAAGATGTTCATGTCTTTCTTTAGTCCAAAATATATATATTTTATACATTTTTTTTGAGGTTTTTGATGAAAACATTCCAGGATTTTTCTCCATATAGTGGACTTCACTGGCCTCCAAACGGTTGAAGGTCAAAATGTCAGTTTCAGCGCAGCTTCAAAGAGCTTTAAACGATACCAGACAAGGAATAAGAGTCTTATCTAGAGAAACCATAGATCATTTTCAAAACAAAATGTAAATGTATATGCTTTATAAACATAAAATATCGCCTTGAACGTACTTCCGGTTTCCGCATTCTTCACAACGCTTACGCTGAATGTTCCACACTTTCCCTATTCTACTTACGGAAAAAATGAAACTGGCACTGTGTTCGTTCCGTAAGTAGAATAGGAAAGGCATTTGGAGTCCAGTGAAGTCCTCTTTAAAGAGAATAATCCTGGAATGTTTTCATCAAAAACCTTAATTTCTTTTTGACTGAAGAAGAAGGACATGAACATCTTGGATGACATGAGGGTGAGTAAATTATCAGGAAAAGTTTATTTAAAAGTGGACTAATCCTTTAAAATAGCTTGAATGTAACTCTTGCTTTATTTAGTATACACAAATCTATGAATATGCTAATTAGCCCCGCCTCTACTTACTTACTCAAGCTCAGATCCACTCGATCAACTCACTGAGGTGAACACTGCACAATGGTATGGCTTTTGGACACAACAGTAATTAATATGATTCGCCCTTTACTTGATTATGTTATCAAACAGCTGCTAATAATGTGTTGGGTGTGCTGGATTTTTTTTTTTTTTTTTCACATAACAGCAAAATCAACTTAAAATACTCTTTTTGTCATACAGACAAAAAATACATCAATTGAAACTACAGAAACTACTTTTAATTGTGTACACTTACATTAAAAACAAAATGTTGTGCTTTTGTCACAATGGATAAAAAAAGCTGATTTTATGGAGGCCAAACAGAGGCACTAAATGCATGAGTGATGAGTGCTGTTTATTCCTGTCTGCCCCTCTGCCCATCCCCAAAAAAGAAATATATATTTCTGATCTATGGTGTAATGGATACAACATTTTTTAATAATTACCCCAAGTTTATTGGAGTTATTAAAATTAAAATTGCTCAATATTTTCTATTTATTTTTGTAATTTAAATAACATGGGTTATCTTAATAAGTGATTAATAACATTTTATGATAATATTGCACAACCTATATATAGGTTTTCACCCCCCGGGTCTTAATGTACTGTGTTTCCTTCCGGAGCATCAGTGAACATTTTTAATAGTTGTGTTTGAGTCTCTCAGTCGTCCTCACTGTGTAAAGATGGATCTCAAATCATACAGTCACTGCTGGAAAGGGTTCAAATATGCAAAAAATGCTGGAAAACTGAAGAATCTGCAGGAGGATTTTTCTGAAGAACAGAGCTCAGTTTAACTGCTCAGGACAAACAAGAGACTCATGAACAACCATCACAAAACATAAAAACAGTCGTGGATCATCAGGTGACCACACACAGTATTGAGAATCAATGCTTCACAAATTTTTGAATGGGGTTATTTTAATTAAATTCAGATTTTTTTTTTCCTGTGTATATATATATATATATATATATATATATATATATATATATATATATATATATATATATATATATATATCTTTATATTTTATGTAAAATATCTTATTCAGGACAGCACTAAAAAAAAAATAACATGCATTTTGTGATCTCTCTTTTGTTAAAATTATTCACATTTTCACAGATTCTGCAAGTGGTTCCCATACTTTTTCTTGCAACTGTAATTTATATATATATGTGTGTGTGTGTGTGTGTGTGTGTGTGTGTGTGTGTGTGTGTGTGTGTGTGTGTGTGTGTGTGTGTGTGTGAATTTCCTTTTAATTAGTTGTCATTGCAGGCTGGTTTATATTCATGTTAAGAAAAGTGATTAGTGTATCCTGCTTAAAATAGCCTTGAACATAAAACAACAGGACAAAAACATAGTTGATGACTGAACATTATCATGACTCTAAACATTACTTTGTGAAGACAGTGACATAATACTTTTTTTACCCATATCAAAACAGTAGTCGTGGGTTAATTTTACCCGCTGACTGTTTTAGGTATACAACGAGCTCTTGCAGTTCTAGTGTCAATGTACCTGTAATACATAGTGAAAGCATAATGAAGTTTTATCCTCAACGAGTGTCAGATCATCACTGACAGACAGAGATATTTCTGCTTGAGTCTCTGATCAAAGTAAATATTAATTCTCTCACTTAAGATGCAGCTGTATTTATATGCTTAGAAAAAGTATTTGTCACCTGAGACCAAGAAAAAGGCATTCAATTGATCATTATATTATGAATTTTCATTATTTTGGAATAATAATACAGCATGAACCTCTTAGGTCTAAAGAAGTATATTTCTCCACAGGACAAAAAAAAGAAAAAGAAACAGTCTCAACTTGTTTTCAAGAACATCTGCTTGTGTCTCAAAACTCTCAAAGGCAACAGTTACTGAACTGACTTTGTGACAAGTGTGCTGTTAATAATTTACAACAATCACACAAGATAGCAGTGATCCAGTTGGAAATGTTTGCCACACATTGGTCAATGGCAGGTGAATTTACTGTACAGGCCGTTAATAATATCATTCATTTCATTATAGGGCCCAAGTGCTGATGGTGTGAGGACCCTATTGGAATTGCTCTGTTTCTCTGAAATAAATCGCATTTTTGAGGGCCTAAACATGCTCGAAAACTCACGAAGCTTTGCATACGCGTCAGTAGTGGCAAACATTTACATCTGATATGTGTGTTTCAGAATTAGGTGTGGCAAAATGGCCCAATAGCACCACCTACAAAATGTTTAATGAAGTGCCCCTCGAGCTACATTTCACATACAAGTGGGAAATTTGGTACACACATGTCACCTACAAAAAAGTATCTTGGAACAAAATCTGAAAACTTTTTTTTTTTTTTTTTGCCATTTCCAGATGTTGAACAAGGTGCACTAGAACTTCTTTTTAAAAGATTTAATGTAAGTCTATGATGTCTCCTGAATGTGTCTGTGAAGTTTCAGCTCAAAATACCCCATAGATTTTTTTTAATTCATTTTTTTTAACTGCCTATTTTGGGGCATCATTAACAATGCGCCGATATATAGGTTGCGGCCCCTTTAATTCTCCCGCTCCCGCTCCGCCGGAGCTGGCACTTGCATTGAACAGCATAAACACAGTTCACACAGCTAATATAACCCTCACAATTGATCTTTACAAGATGTTCGTTATGCATGCTGCATGCATACATCAGATCATTTAAGTATAGTATTTATTTGGATGTTTACATTTGATTCTGAATGAGTTTGATGGCTAAAGCTAACATTACTCCGTGGCTAAAGCTAACATTACACACTGTTGGAGAGATTTATAAAGAATGAAGTTGTGTTTATGAATTATACAGACTACAAGTGTTTAAAAATTAAAATAGTGACAGTCTTGTCTCCGTGAATACAGTAAGAAATGATGGTAACTTTAACCACATTTAACAGTACATTAGTAACATGCTAACAAAACATTTAGAAAGACAATTCACAAATATCACTAAAAATATCATGTAATCATGGATCATGTCAGTTATTATTGCTCCATCTGCTATTTTTCGCTGTTGTTCTTGCTTGCTTACCTAGTCTGATGATTCAGCTGTGCACAGATCAAGACGTTAATACTGGCTTGTCTAATGCCTTGAACATGAGCTGGCATATGCAAATATTGGGGGCGTACATATTAATGATCCTGACTGTTACGTAACAGTCGGTGTTATGTTGAGATTCGCCTGTTCTTCGGAGGTCTTTTAAACAAATGAGATTTATATAAGAAGGAGGAAACAATGGAGTTTGAAACTCACTGTATGTCATTTCCATGTACTGAACTCTTGTTATTCAACTATGCCAATATAAATTCAATATTTAATTCTAGGGCACCTTTAATTAAGTTATATGCCAATATTCATTTAGTCATGGCGCCATCTGCTGGCAACAGGTAATGGCATGCTTTACACTGTAATGCACTCCCAGAAACACATTTCAATATGCCATGAAGTGACAAACATGCTAGAAACACGTTAAATCATGCAACACTTGGGTGAGTGCTAATGTATGCGATTAACGCCATAAAACAGGAAGTTGTTGTAACTCAGGCATACAATGTCAAATGTGCCACAAACGTCACATGTTTGATAATAGTCCTGACCTGAAGACTACATGGCACTATTCAGTTATAGTCAAAGCACCATCTGCTGGCAGCAGGAAGGGTGGCAAATACAAATGACTTTGACATAGTCCTCTTATATTTACCTACTTAAATGCATTTTCCTAAAGCCACCAGGTGGCAGTGGCACAGGTGCGAGGGCTGTTTCATCCTTGCAGCTTTAAATGTTATTTTGTTCCTCTTTGTAAATCATCCATTGCTCATGGGTGTCAGCACATGGAAGAAAAACAAAAACATTTAGGCATTTGCCAACTTCTGATGGCAATTTTTCACAAAGGAATAATATGCTAGGAGTCATGTATTTATTCGCATCACTTCCATCAATATCTGTCATTCTTGCAGTTCCATGTAAACATGTATTATGTTGCTGTTCCTTAAATGCATTTCACTTGCAGCACATTTGGCTCTTGTTGAGGTTAACGTTAGACCCTGAATGAAAGTGAAAGCGTCCAGAGGCGTTTGGAAGCAGTATAATATTTCAATATGAACCTTAGAACTTTTGAATGAACTTTAATATTTCATAGCAAAGCACTTATCAGAACCAGCAAGATTGTAAAACTCTCTGTAGTTGTAAGATAATTCTCGAACATCACATGGACACTATAACAAGTACAAAGGTTGTTTTCATCAAATGAAATCAAGGATGACTGTGATTTTACTGTTTGTTGGTTGAGTACATTCTAGTGTCATTTTTGCCTCACACCTTTCTGAAAAAATTGTACACCTGTAGGCCCATAACATAGACGTTGGCTCTCTGACTTAAAATATCTCTGCTTTTCTGGTTTATTCTCTATCCTGACTGGGACCATTTTCTCTGAGGAGGTAAGGGAGATCGTTCACTCGTAGTCCTCTGTATGTTATGAGCAGTGAATACTCTGTGCATTTACCCTTGATATGTGTGGCATTTGAAGCCATGCAGTAGTTTGGATTTGATCATTTAAAAATAAGAACATTACAGGAAAACACCCTGCAAATGCACAAAAAAAAAAAGAAAAAAACCTAAAAAAGTGCAAACATAGAACAACATTTGAACAATGACTGTACTGTATATTCAGTTTGTGAATAAGAAAATTTAAATACAATTAGAAATTGTTAAAAATGTATTGGTTTCGCAATGGGGAAGCATACAGGGTTTTTTGACCATACAAAGGGCAGCTTGCAATTTGGGTTGATTTGCAACCCACTGATGGGCCAAATATGGACAGTTATTTAAACTTAACATGCTGAGATGTTAATTTAACATGACATAATTGGTTGATTTATGCTAGTTCATTTATTTTTTATGTTTAGATCTTAATTTGCCTTGTAAAAATTTGCAAAATAGAGTACACAGACACTGCTTACACAAGAAAAATACACTTCTAAATACAGCACATATATAGTTTGTATTTATGCAAACAACCTACATTTAGACTTATTTAACAAACATTTTTAGACACTTTGTGAACTTCAGACCAACGGTCAGCATTTCTCATAGCCGAAAGATATTGCGACAATGTACAAAATACTTTTTTTTACAATTAAAACAGTCATATTCTGAGGAAACTAATGAATTGTTTTGCTGTAAGCAGACTGGAGAGTGAATGTCTTCATTATGGATTCCAGGTGAGTTGAAATCAGTATGCTGTTATAGAAGGGTAAATTATTTACTTTTTTAAAAATCAATTTGAAGCCAATAAATTGCTATGTTTGTATATATAGTTTGTTGTGATACTTTGTGAACTGATTTTTATATCATTCCAACAGTCATAACCTATATATGTCATAGCTCTGACTGTCATAATCAGGGCCAGACTGGGAAAACATTTCAGGCCGGGAAATCTCACACTCATCCAGGCCATATACCCACAACATATTTTGGAACCACTGACAACCTTATTTTTTTGTATGGGCTTCACATGAAAAAAATGTCTAAATCATTAGGTTGGGGCCATGCAAGATACTGTAATTGCATTTTTTTCTACAATCGCTAGGACACATTTCTCAATAGGTCATTTTTTTCTAAACTCTTCACACAGTTCTCCTACAGACTTACAACTTGGCACAACTTTTCATATTCAAAATGCAATAAAACTACCAAAACACTTCAATTACATCACAAGTCAAGTCATTCTTCCACAACACCCAACAAACACTTTATGCCTCATAAAACACAGACACAAAAAAAACTAACAACAGGCAGCATTAAAATTTCTTTACAAAGCAAGAATTACAGCTGTTGTTTAGTTGTGCAACTCTAATTGCTTTGATGGTATTTGATTTTTTTTTTTTTTTTTTTTTTTTTAGATTCAGAATATATTTCAATATGGCATTACTGTAGAAATCTTGCAATTTTCTGTCTTATTTTTATTTCTTGTATTATGCTAGATTTTGAACTCAGCTTTTGAACTCAAACTGACCTCTATAGTACATAAATATTTGGTGGTGTTTATAGTCATTTATAGTCAAATAGTCATTTTGCTATTTTTCTTGTATCTGTCACTTCTTCACCAGCAGGTCTACTGTTATGAACAGAACTGTTTCAACCTTGTTGCAAAACAACCACCTTATTATCATTTGTTTGCACAATCTTAATTTATTTTAAGTCATTTCAAAGTATTAGGGCAAATTGTTGTAGTTGTTTTATTTAACAAAAACTCAATTTCATACAAATATATTTAAAATAATTTTCTAAATTGCCTAAATGTTAAAATGAGTACAATAATAACTACATCATGCTTTATAGAAAAATCTTAATACTTATAATTTTATTGCATTATTATGATTCACATATATATATATATATATATATATATATATATATATATATATATATATATATATATATATATATATATATATCATAAATGGATGTGAATATCTGTCTGCTAAATTACTTCTGTAAATTTACAGTAGATAATAATGATGACCTTTAGCAAACATTATTTTGAATGATGATAATTATGGGGTACTACTGCTAAAATTTGCTTGCAGTTTATTGCTTAACCTAGGTAACAAAACTAACCTGCACTTGAAGTCCTGAACAGGTCAATAATTTTGTTGCATGTCGCTGCTTCTTCTTGGAGAGCTTCCTTCCTTTTGCATGCTCATTCCTGTCCATCCTTGAGCCTCTCGTAATGATTAGATTGTTCAAAACTGTTTGGCGGATGGCGGAGCATCCTCTGACACTACAGAGCTTTTCATTGCCAACTCAAATCATGTGCACGATTTACTAATTCATTCTCTCGATTCACTAATTCGTGCTCATGATTTACTACTGCGTTCCCTCGATTTACTATATCATGCACACAGTTTACTATTTCGTTCCCTCAATTTTAAAATCGTGCATATTATAAATCGAGGGAACGAAATAGTAAATCATGCACACATTTTAGTAAATCAGAGGGAACAAAATAGTAAATCGTGCACACGTTTTAGCCTACTACTGATTCAAAAACTCTGCATTCCAACCGTCTATAAATGTAACATGGAAATGACATGAGAAATATCAACTGTAATTAGAGTAAAATTTTGTTCTTTACATTACTATTCGGTTAAAATTTCTCAATTTCTCAAAATGTCTGCATTTTGATGTGTTTACACTCTTTATTTCTTCCTACACAAAATTTCTGACATTTGCCTCCATATTTATTTTACAGTCTTCCAGTAAACAGCTCAACTCTGATTCATCAAGGACCTCCAAAACGATATCGTCTACATACAGAGAGAAAAGTGCTTGATGATCATGGAAAAGTCAGAAAATGGACTTATGGGATAAAAGACACCAGTAAACGAAAGAAAATTTTTCTACTGGTGGGAGAGACCGGCGCTGGCAAGACGACTCTCATCAACACCATGGTCAACTACTTACTGGGAGTGAAGTTTGAGGATGAACTATGGTATGAAATCACTGAAGAAGCAGCCAGAGACCAATCAGAATCACAAACATCTGAAATCACCATGTATGAGGTCTGTCCTGTAGAGAATCCTTTATCTCTCTCCATCATCGATACTCCAGGATACGGAGACACTAGAGGACTGGAAAAAGATCTGGAAGTTGCTTCAAACTTATCCACTCTGTTTCAGACCAATGATGGAGTTCGTGAGATCGATGCTGTGTGTTTTGTGATTCAAGCATCTAAGAATCGTCTCTCAGACAGACAGCATTACATCATCAGTTCAGTTCTGTCTTTGTTTGGAAAAGACATTGTGAACAACATTGTGTTTTTAATCACTCACTCTGATGGTCTGCCACCCAAAAACGTCATCGGTGCCATTAATAAAGCTAAAATCCCCTGCAGACGAGACCACAGCGGCCAACCTGTCTATTTCTTATTCAACAACCGGCAGGATGAAGCCCACCACAGTGAGACACGTTACGTTCGTGCTCAAAGAGCTGCATGGGAAGACAGCATGGAAGAGACTAAGCATTTCCTTCAGCATCTGGATGAAAAGAACAGAAGAAGTTTAGAGTTGACTTCAGATGTCCTGATCGAGCGCATTATATTAGAAGCGTCCATGTGCAACTTACAGCTGCGAACTGAAGAGAAAGAGCTGAAAACGGCTGAAAAACGTCAGATTCAGGAGGCAATAATGGAAAACAAGGAAAAGATTGAGGAACGTAAAAACTTCACCATTAAATTCAGAAAGACCATCAAAGAGAAGGTTCCTATTGAAAGCACATCATGGAAGAGCAGGAAGGCAACAATCTGCACCGTCTGTGAGGAAAACTGCCATGAGATTGACTGCTGGTGGGTTTCTGATCCCAGCAAATGTGAAGTCATGAAAAACGGATACTGCACCGTGTGCACAGGGAAGTGTCATCACAGCAAACATGTTAAAGATGGCACAAAATATGTCATCAAAAAGTCAAGCATGATGATAGAATTTGATGATTTTAGAAAGGAATATGAAAAAGCTCAAGAACAGTTAAAGAGGTTTTTTGTTATAATGGATCATCTTGACAAAGATTTGAAGGAGCTTGAGGACCAAAAATTCATTCTTCTGTTCAATGCCTACAAGACCATCAAGCATCTGTCTCAGATCGCATTAAAGCCAGACTCGGCCTTCACTCTTCAGCATCTGGACTTCTTCATCCCCAAACTGAGGGAGGCTGGGAAAGAAGACTGGGTCCGAGAGCTGGAGGAATTAAGGAGAACCGCAGAAGCTGAAGAAGCAAATAAAGATGCCCTGAGTTACCTTCAAGCAGGTCTGTCAAACTGGAACATTTCTTTGGTGGGCAAGTGAAGACAAGAGATGAAATTATGAAAATAAAGAAGACTGCTTACAATGAGAAATCAATGCAGTCGACTTTCGGTAGATCTAAAAGTAGTAATAAAAAAAAAAAAAAGTTTAATCAGAGCATCAAGATATTTTCATCTGTTTTCACCGTTAAAAGGCAAGGCATTCCAATCCAATCCGTTTATTAATGAACTGTAAAAATAAATGAATATCTTTCATTTTGGAGTAACATGGAAGTTTTAACACACACAAAAAAGTCATCTATGAATGTTGATGTGTTTACTTTTGTGGTAATCCTTTGAGTTGAACTCTTCATCATTTTCTGAAGTCTTTCCTTTTTATCTTTTTATCTTTTATCTTTTATTATGCTATTTCCCTACAATATTTACAGTTTTTTACAATCGCTAGGACACATTTCTCAATACTTAGGTCACTTTTTCAAAACTCTTCACACAGTTCTCCTAACCAACTTTCATCTTGGTACAGCAGTTCATTTCACATTCAAAATGCACTAAATCTACCAAAACACTTCATTCATGTCTCAAATCAACTCATTCTTCCAGAACACTAGCAAAGGTTTTCACCAAGCAAACACACTTTGCCAGTCATAAAACATCGACCTTAAAAACACTAACATCAGTTAGCATTATACAATGTTTTCTTTTTTTAAATTTCTTTATAAAACAAGAATGACACTCTCTACTGCTTATAATTCACCGCAGTACATGTTACATGGTCCATGTTTACATTACAGAACAAAATTATTCCTAAGTTTCCCCTTTTGAATATATATTCCTCTGATAGTATATATTGAATATATTCCTCTGATAGTATGGTAATGAAACTGAAAAACGAATGCTTGTGTAGGTGTTCAGTTTCATCTAATTCCTCTGATAGTATTGGATTTTTTATATTCAGAATATATTTCATAACTATATTACTGTAGAAATGCAGCATATTTCTGCCTTATTCATTTTTGTATGATGTTATTGTTTTGAACATAAGTTTAACAGTATTGAAAACAGTATGTAAGCATGTGCAAATTGGCCTGTACATACAAAGAGTTTTGGCAGTTGTTGTGTCTGAGGTTGAAAAGAATTCATGACATTTGAGAGATGTAGTCATTGAATGCATTTTGTGCGAAAGCAATGATAAATGATCCTCAGTTTAGCCCACATAGACTTCTGTTGTGCTCACTGTGTGAAGAGTTTTGCAAAAGTGACCTAAGTATTGAGAAATGTGTCCTAGCATCTGTAAAAAACTGTAAAATGCATTTAATGATCTAACATGTTTAATCAGTAATAAACCTTGGGATGAAATCTGTGACCCAGGATATTCAATGATGATGATGTAATCAATAAATACCCAACAGATTGTCCCCAGCATTTCTCTAGACATTTTGCCATAATGACTTTAGCTTACAAATACAGCTACAGACAAAAAAAAAAAAAAAAAAAAAGCTAAGTCATGGGTCAAGAGCCCAACGTAATCAAATACTGATCACAAGAATGGTGACTACAAACATTATTATTTAAAACAATCATCAATATCTAAACCTTCATTAATTTTCAATAAGAACTTCTATGTTTCAGTCCAGGAGAAGACCAAGAATCACTGATGTTATGCTGCAAGTTGCTTTATTTAAAAGGCAGTAACTGTATTACAGTAATGTTTATTAACTACTTTAAGTGTTTGTTTTTTTTTAGCTTTGTTTTTTTTTTTTTTATTTAGTTAAGTCTGCGACATGCATAAAGTATTTGCAGCTTAATAAATACAAATCAATCATGCACAGTCTATTATTTTCCCAGCACTCTCTTGTATGTCTTTGTATTAACAACTTACAACTTTGAATAAAACATTCTTGAGAAATTTAAGGCAATCATTTTCTAAGTACACTCAATGTAATTACTTTTTACAGGGTAAATACGTTGTCACATTTTTCAATATATGAAAAGTGGCAATTCCTTATGTATTATTCAATATATTGTAATATATTATTGCAATATATTGCATTAATATATTGAATTAGTACACCATTCTGTGTCATGATATCGCTGATTGGCTGATGTCACCAAGCGGAAACATACCATTCCCACAAAATCCCAGTCCTGCAGGTCCATGTATGAATGCTGTGCAGACTAATCAATGTCGGCTTGATCAGAATCAGAAAGAGCTTTTTGTCCTAATTATAAAAAATTAAAATAACAATATAGCTAGACTTCAGCAAGGTGACGTGAGCCACTGTAGTTGCTACCAATGGGTATAATTTAGCTTCTTAATGGTCCAATTAGCAGCTGCTGGTAGAAATCCTTACTACACTATCTGGCCAAAAAGTGATGTCTCTCTACTGATGGCCATTCAAAAGTTGTCATGTTTCTAATCAAACATTTTGTGTTATTTTGCTTATATATTTTAGTTAGTAAATAAATAATACTGAAAATAAGATTTGCTCTGCAGTGCACCAAAAATAAAACTCACATTTGCCCAGCTGTGAAAGTATTTTAAAAGTTTCAGAAATAAACTGGATAAAAGCAGTTATCAGAACCAGGAAGATTGTAAAACTCTCTGTAGTTGTAAGATAATTCTCGAACACCACACGCCCTATAACGAGTGCAAAGGTTGTTTTCATCAAATGAAATCAAGCATGACTGTGATTTTATGTGTGTTTGAATACCTTCCAATGCCATTTTGCCTTTCTATTAAAAAAAATTGTACACCTGTAGGCCCATAATAGTTGCCGTTTGCTCTCTGACTGAGAATATCTCTGCTTTTCTGGATTATTCTCTATCCTGACCCGGGAGCATTTCTCTGAGGAGGTAAGGGAGATCGTTCACTCGTAGACCTCAGTGAATAATCTGTGTATTTATGCTTGATATGTGTGGCATTTGTAGCCATAAAGTAGTTTGGATTTGATGAGACTGTTTTGAGTGATAATATGTCCTGGACTATCCTGGCCCCTCAGTCAAGATGAATGTGAAAATGGATTTTACAGTTTTTACAGACGCTAGGACACATTTCTCAATACTTAGGTCTCTTTTTCAAAACTCTTCACACAGTTCTCCTAACCAACTTTCATCTTGGCAAAGCAGTTAATTTCACATTCAAAATGCACTACAACTACCAAAACACTTTATTCAGGTCTCAAATCAACTCATTCTTCCAGAACACTAGCAAAGGTTGACAGCCGACAATCACACTTTGTCACCCACAAAACAATGACCTAAAAAAAACACTAACAACATGTAGCATTATACAATGTTTTCTTGTGTAAAACAAGGACACATCTCTGTTTGTAATTCACTGCAATATATGTTACTGGAATAAATCAGACATGATGCAGAATTCACCAATATTTTATGTTGTTTATTTATTTTTATTTTTTTGCACTTTACAGTTTTTTACAGACGCTAAGACACATTTCTCAATACTTAGGTCACTTTTGCAAAACTCTTCACACAGTGAGCACAACAGAAGTCTATGTGTGCTAAACTGTGGATCAATTATCATTGCTTTGGCACAAAATGCTTTCAATGACTACATCTCTCAAATTTCATGAATTCTTTTCTCACTCAGACACAACAACTGCCAAAACTCTTTGTACGTACAGGCCAATTTGCACATGCTTACATACTGTTTTCAAAACTGTTAAACTTATGTTCAAAACAATAACATAATAGAAACCTGAATAAGACAGCAATTTGCTATATTCCTACAGTAATATTTTAATAAAATATATTTTAAATCTTAAAATTAAATTATATAAAAACAATTGAATTGTATCTGTATCAGTGGATGGTGTGTATACAAATTCTTGTATTTTGGAATTATACAATTTTTTTTAAAATAAATAAACAACATAAAATATTGACAAATTCTGCATCATGTCTGATTCATTCCAGTGAAATGATGTGAAATGAACTGCTTTGCCAAGATGAAAGTTGGTTAGGAGAACTGTGTGAAGAGTTTTGCAAAAGTGACCTAAGTGTTGAGAAATGTGTCCTAGCGTCTGTAAAAAACTGTAAATCTTAAAATTAAATGCTATAAAAACATTTGAATTGTATCTGTATCAGTGGATGGTGTGTATACAAATTCTTGTATTTTGGAATTATAAAAAAATATAAAAATAAATAAACTACATAAAATATTGATGAATTCTGCATCATGTCTGATTCATTCCAGTAACATATATTGCAGTGAATTATAAGCAGAGATGTGTCCTTGTTTTACACAAGAAAACATTGTAAAATGCTACATGTTGTTAGTGTTTTTTTTAGGTCATTGTTTTGTGGGTGACAAAGTGTGTTTGTCGGCTGTCAATCTTTGCTAGTGTTCTGGAAGAATGAGTTGATTTGAGACCTGAATAAAGTGTTTTGGTAGTTGTAGTGCATTTTGAATGTGAAATTAACTGCTGTGCCAAGATGAAATTTGGTTAGGAGAACTGTGTGAAGAGTTTTGCAAAAGTGACCTAAGTATTGAGAAATGTGTCCTAGCTTCTGTAAAAAACTGTAATGATGAAATTGACTATTTAAAAAAAGATCTGAAGTGCCAAGTGCATAGGCTTTCTAGCATTAATATTAGGCTACTATAGCAACATTTTAGTTATGGACAGTCTGTCTTGCAAAGTCAATTTTTTCTTGGCACATTTGACATATTAACTTCCTGCAACGCAGATAATGCAGCTCTACTGAGTAGGCTAAAGGTATGATTATTTATATATTTTATTTTTTTTTTTTTATTATTGTTTTTTTTTTTTTTTCATGTTTTGAGGGATAGATAATTGGTCATAGTTAGCTGATTATTTCACTGTGTATTGTTTGAGCAGCAGATCAGCATATTAGAATGATTTCTGAAGGATCATGTGACACTGAAGACTGGAGTAATGATGCTGAAAATTCAGCTTTGATCACAGGAATAAATTACTTTGTCAAATATATTTAAATAGTACATAGTTATTTTAAATTGTAATAATATTTCACAATATTACTGTTTTTTTTACTGTATTTTTAATTAAATGTAGTCTTGGTGAGCAGACAAAACTTCTTTTAAAAACATTAAAAATCTTAGTGGTTCCAAACTTTTGGACTGTACTGTATATATATATATATATATATATATATATATATATATATATATATATATATATATATATATATATTTAAGCCATCATATTCTGAGGAAACTATTGAATTGTTTTGTTGTAAACAGATTGGAGAGTGACAGTGGTGTTAGTTCAAGTGATCACCATGGCTTCCAGGTGAGTTGAAATTTTCATGCTTTTCAAAGGATTGTAAATTATTTACCTTTAAAAAAATCAATTTGAAAGTAATTAACTCTTTCCCCGCCATTGAAGGAATTTTCTGGCTATCCATGTTTTTATTGTTACATGGTAGGGGACGCTATTACACATCTTCTAAAAGAGTACAGAATCTCCAGATCAAAACACAGGTGAAGAAGAAGCAGAAACAAGCAATGGCATATGTAAGCAGATGCATATGTAAAATAAAGTGATCATCAAATGTTAAGCAGCAATCAAAACTGCCTAATATTAATTCAGTCAGGACCACTTAAGTCAAAATTACAATAGACAAACTTTAGTCAATTTTTTATTGCCATATTTTGCTAAAGTTACAATTTGGCAGTATGGCTCTGTTCTAAATTCCCTGTACTTTTTATGAACTTCTCGAAAACCAAGACCAGGAACAGCAGCAGCTTCTGGAGACAAACTCCCATTTTTTAACTGGGAGAGCAGCACAAAATCCCCCTATTGAGAACAGAACATGCATCAATGACAACAGAATGACACGGATTAAGTTTGAGGAGCTGGGGAGGAGGTGAGTTGCAAGCAGCGTGCAGTGGAAGCAGCCAAGCAAGCAGAGAAACGGAAGCTGTGTTTAAAGGGATACTCCACCGTTTTTTCATATTAAACTATGTTATTCCCTTAACTAAGACGAGTTGATACATACCTCTCTCGTCTCAGTGCGTGTACTAAATCGCTCTGTCTTGCGGCGAAACTTTGTTAACACTTAGCTTAGCCCAGTTCATTCAATAGGGGCCAAGCAGAGAAGCTACCAAACACCTCCACGTTTTCCCTATTTAAATACAGTTACTCGAGTAGTGTAACTCGACCTAGGACGGTGACACAAAACAAAACGTTGCGCTTTTCTAAGCGTGTAAAATGGATAACTATATTGTATGGCGGAATACCATAGCAAGTGCTCAGGAGCACTTTGACTTGGTGCAGTAATATCTTCACTCGTGAAAAGTCCTCTCACCGGCCCCCGCTCCCTCTCCTGTAAAAGTCTCGTTGGTTCTATTGACGGAAATGAGAGGGAGGAGGTGGAGGTGTTTGGTAGCTTCTCTGCTTGGCCCCTATTGAATGAACTGGGCTAAGCTAAGTGCTAACAAAGTTTCGCCGCAAGACAGAGCGATTTAATGCACGCACTGAGACGAGAGAGGTATGTATCAACTCGTCTTAGTTAAGGGAATAACATAGTTTAATATGAAAAAACGGTGGAGTATCCCTTTAAGTAATGCGCCTTATTTTAGAGTTGCCAATGGAGTCCATAGAAATCGGATCAGCTGATATGGGTGGGGTTGGAATTTGTGAATCAGCTGATGGTGAAGCTTGACTACGAAGCCTGTCTGAACTGATGCAGAATGCTTGATTTAATGAAAAGTCCACCCAGGACTGTGAAACTTTCGTGGTGTTGATGGACTCGGTCTACTCCATCTACTCCATGTTTTGATCATCATTCTGAATACGACCTAGACATAGTCTTTGACAAAAGTGCGTTTCTCTCAGCTTTTTGTTCAAAATGTAGATTTTTTAAATTAAACTTACAAGTGTTGATTAAAAAAATGGATGAAGCTAGAATCAAATGTTTAAAAAAACAGCTCTGTTTTTTCTTTTCTTTTTTTTCTTTTTAAACATATTGCATGTTCAGATATCCATACAACAAAATATTCTGGGGGCCATGAAAGTTTTGTGAAAATTAAGGGTGTTGTGATATACCGGTATTGATGATAACTGTGCTATTTAAAAAAAAATAAATATCATATGTTAATTAGAGGTGTCACAATATACCAATATTGTCAATAACCATAATATTTCAAATGAATTGTAGTACACACATGATAATATGGCACATGAATTATCCAATGCGAGTATCTGGTTGACAATCCATACAGTAGGGGGCGGTATTGCACCTTAACTCTGTCATAAAACACAAGCAGTCACAGTGTGCAGCTGTTACTGCCACATAAAAGCAAGCCTTTGGAAATGAGAGATGAGACATTCTACATGCACTCCAAAAAAGTTAGAGCTCTCCAGTGTGGACATTTTATAAATTCAGATGGCCATGACCTGTCTCATGTTTTCAATGGCAAAAATGCGTTTTGTGTGAATGGCCGTTCAGGCAGAATGCATTTTCACTTTCCATTATTCAGCTTTTAAATTGTTTTTCTGTCTAGACATGCGCTACATAACGTGTTTGTCCATTGCTCCATGTCTCGATAATTTTCCAGCACCTTGCATGTTTTTTTAAATCTCAGGTTTTCATGCACTGCTTTTTTATACCTTGCATTTTGTGCTCATTCAGCTCACCATGATTAGCCCTATTTTTACCAGGAAGTTTATATTTTGTTGAACAGTACCTGTTCTAGACAGTAGGTGGGGATGTCATTCGGCTGGTCTTTTTCTCTTCCAACATTTTTTTTTTTTGAGAAAAATTTTGACAATTAATGATAATGTTGATAATAAATGGTCCAATCTGTTTCAAATTAACTGATGCAAAAACACTGGCATCCAGCCATCTACTGTATATTGGCATCATGTCATGAGAAGACTGCTGACCTCAATGTGAATATGAAAATCTTTTAAATGTCAACTGTAATTGGAGTAAAGTATTGTTTCTTTATATTATTATGTTCATGTAACACAAAATGTCTGCATTTTGATTGGTTTTAATACTCCAGATTTCTTTAAAAACAAAATTTCTGACATTTGCCTCCATTTTTATTTTACAGAGATCTGACTCTTCCAACAAACATGTCAACTCTGATTCATCAAGGTCCTCCAAAACAATATCGGCTACACACAGAGAGAAACACACTTGATGATCATGGAAAAGTCAGAAAATGGACTTATGGGAATAAAGACACCAGTAAACAAAACAAAATTGTGCTGCTGGTGGGAGAGACCGGCGCTGGCAAGACGACTCTCATCAACACCATGGTCAACTACTTACTGGGAGTGAAGTTTGTAGAAGAACTATGGTATGAAATCACAGAAGAAGCAGCCAGAGACCAATCAGAATCACAAACATCTGAAATCACCATGTATGAGGTCTGTCCTGTAGAGAATCCTGTATCTCTCACCATCATTGATACTCCAGGATACGGAGACACTAGAGGACTGGAAAGAGATATGGAAGTTGCTTCAAACTTATCCACTCTGTTTCAGTGCAATGATGGAGTTTGTGAGATCGACGCTGTGTGTTTTGTGACTCAAGCATCTAAGAATCGTCTCTCAGACAGACAGAATTACATCATCAGTTCAATTCTGTCTTTGTTTGGAAAAGACATTGTGAACAACATTTTGTTTTTAATCACTCACTCTGATGGTCTGCCACCCAAAAATGTCATCAGCGCCATTAATAAAGCTAAAATCCCCTGCAGACGAGACCACAGCGGCCAACCTGTTTATTTCTTATTCAACAACCGGCAGGCCGACGACCGTCACGATGAGAGACGTTACCTTCGTGCTCAAAGAGATGCCTGGGAAGACAGCATGGACAGCATGAAGCATTTCCTTCAATCTCTGGATGAAAAGAACAGAAGAAGTTTAGAGTTGACTTCAAATGTCCTGATAGAGCGCATTCAATTTGAAGCATTTATCTGCAACTTACAGCTGCGAGTCGAAGAGAAAGAGTCAAAGAAGTCTGAAAAAATTCAGATCCAGGAGTCAATAAGACAAAACAAAGATAAGATTGAGGAACAGAAAAACTTCACCATTAAATTCAAAAAGACTGTCAAAATGAAGGTTCCCATTGAAAGTGCTTCATGGAAGCACAGGAAGGCAACGACCTGCACCGTCTGTGAGGAAAACTGCCATGAGTTTGACTGCTGGTGGGGTTCGAATCCCAGCAAATGTGAAGTCATGAAAGACGGATACTGCACCGTGTGCAAAGGGAAGTGCCACCACAGCAAACACATCAAAGAAAACAAGAAATACATCATCAGAAATTCAAGCATTGTGCTAGAATTTGATGATTTTAAAAAGGAATATAAAAAAGCCCAAGAAAAAACCAAGAGGTTTTCAGTTATAATGGATGATCTTGACAAAGATCTGCAGGTGATTGAGGACCAGAAGTTAATTCTTCTGTTCAATGCTTACAAGAACATCAAGAATCTGTCTCAGATCGCATTAAAGCCAGACTCGGCCTTTACTCTTCAACATCTGGACTTCTTCATCCCCAGAGTGAGGGAGGCTGGGAAAGAAGACTGGGTCAGAGAGCTGGAGGAAATGAAGAGAAATGCTGAAGCAGAGGAAGCCAATAAAGATGCTCTGAGTT
The DNA here is from genome assembly GCF_024489055.1 of Chanodichthys erythropterus. Lineage (NCBI taxonomy): Eukaryota > Metazoa > Chordata > Actinopteri > Cypriniformes > Xenocyprididae > Chanodichthys > Chanodichthys erythropterus. The sequence continues at coordinate 2,749,557 of NC_090231.1, read as the reverse complement.
ATCTGAAAGCTGGTCTGCCAAAACTTTTCTTTGGCGACCAATCAGAGGCGTAGCAATAGGGCAGGCAATTGCCTGGAGCCCTGCATTTTGAGGGGACCCCTGAGGGCTGATTATTTAAACAATCTGAAATCTTAATGTAAATACATAGCAATGTCTCTGCATCCCCCTTTGTTGGCCCCCTCCTTTGTTACACTAGTTATGCTTTTGCTGCCTCGCCTCGGCCGCCTTTTTCAAACTGGCACTGTTGAAAATGCTACTGTAGAAAATGCATGATTTAACCTGTTAAACATGAAGAGGATTTATCCAGCTGCCATGGCCACTTGCTCTAACATTGGATAAATGTGCACTATTTTTAGGTGCGTTATTAAGTGCTTAAAATACTCTGTCATACAGATAAGAGTAATACATCATTTAAAACTGTTATTTGTGTTAACTCACAATAACAACAAAGAAAACATGGTGCGCTTTCTGCCTCCATGAACTGAAGAAATTAACAAAACTCAGCATAATGGCTACTTGCCTCACAAACATGAGAAATATATCTATAGAAAGCTTTAAATTTCTACTTTTAAACAAAATTTGATTTGAAAAGAAATACTCTTTGATTATGTAATCCATATGAAAGGTGCATTCACTATACTGTGGAGATGACGAGTCAGCATCGCCATCTCCATCTTCGCAGCCAACATTGACTCAAAAAACAACACTTTATTGATAAACTATTAAAATGTCTACTTGTTTTTTTTTTCCAACAGATTTATAATCATTACTTTAGCTGGTGCTTTGCAGGAAGCTTTATGCATACGCTTGAGCGCAGAATAGGCTATATTCCTCCATGCAGCCAAATTAAATAAATATAAATGTGTAATTAGTTGCTTAGATGAATGACTACTAGTCAACTAGAAAAATCTTTAGTCGGGGACAGCCTTACTTAATTGACATTGATTAGTAATTAGTTGTTTATAGCTCTTCTACAATAAATATATTGTAGAAGACAATATAAGACAATGTATTGTTTATAGCTGTGTTACAACATTTCTATATGTAGGAGCATTATTTGCTTCTGTCAACACCACATAAATCACCACATAAAATAAAGAAGGTTGTAGCCTACTGTATTTTAAAGCTGGTATTGTATCTTCTATTATAATGATGAAGATTGACATTTTGTTAATTAAAACATAAACCATTTAATGTTGTAAAAAATAAACAATGTATGCTCCGTTAGATGTGTTTTGCCTACTTTTTGTATGTTGAATAGTAGATACATTAACAAAAAATCTTTCAGAAGGGCCTCAATGATTAATTTTGCCTGTGAAGTCAATGCAGGTGACTTTCTGTAGATCTGAAAATAATAAGAGTTAATGTCAAGTTAATTTTCATGTCTGATTTTAGTGTATATTTAAAAAAAAGGCACTCTTGGCAAACATCTCCAGTCTGTTCATTTTCATTTTCTGCAATAATAAATGAGTATCGTTACATTATGGGTACTGTATGATAGTTTACCTATGTTTACTTATGAATTACTTAACCTTACATATGAGTTCGCTTTCGAATGGGTTCTCTACACTGCATCTGTTGTACAGTTGCTAGGGGGACGCCATCAGCGTATTCGGTGTCATGTGTGAAAACACTTCCAATCTGATTGGATGGTGACTGTCTGTGACATCACAGGAGCAGCGCCCAGAAGTATAAGAGGGTACCCCTAGTACACGTCATCAGCTTTTTTGTCTCCAGAAGCCATTTGTTTGTTAGTTCGTGGTGAAGGTTGGATTATGGAAATCCCAAGTGTAACGTTTGTAGTCTTACATCGCCGAAACCATCACAAACCCCGAATAGATGACACACAAGAATCTGAGAAACAATAAAGTGTATTTTATGGACAAATAAATACACTGCAGACATAAACCATAAACCGCAGCAGTGTCAGACATTTTCTGCTGTACTATTCCATGCAACAAAATAACAAAGAATATGCATGAAAATCACATACCTGAGAAACAATAAAGTGTATTTTATGGACAAATAAATACACTGCAGACATAAACCATAAACTGAAACAAGAAAAACATAAAATTAACAAACTCTGTATGCACTTTTATCACATTTTTTTACAGTAATCAAGACAGAAAAGAAACACACATACCCGCAGTAGTATCAGCCATTTTCTACTGAACTATGGTAAGCGCAGAAGGACAAAATAAAGACTGTCTGCAGTTTTTTATCCACTAGTGGGCACCAAAACACCATTTGATCACCACTTTCCCTCTAAATTCATGTAATTAAACAAAATGAATATTATTAAAATTAACATTCTTTTTAACTCCGTTACATTCACCCCCGCAGAATTACATGAAATTTAGGCATCACCAAAGGTATAAAAAATAAAGTCACATAATGAGCATTTCACATCAAAGAAGAACCTCCCATAAAAGGATGGTCAATATGAAAATCATCCCATAAGGATAAATTGATAAGAGAGTAGCGCTACGCTCCCATATCAACAAACGACAGCAGAATGTCCACATACATTCTACAATATTCTTCAACAATTTCGTATTCTTAAAATAAACTTCAATAAATGAGAAGAAAACAAAAATACATAATTGAGTAAATAAAGAGACCCCCTTGACGGTCAACTAAGGCACCCTACGTCCTCAGGTATATCATTAGAACATGAACCAAGAACTTTAAACCAGTCCAGACAAACTAGGAAAGAAAGAAGAAAAGGCTTTCTCAAATGTTCCATAAAAGTAGATTCACTTTCCTAATTGACAAAGGCTCTAAACATGGACTTACAAACAGCCTCAACATTACGCTTTGCATCTTGAATCACAGCCTGGCCTGACATTGTTTGAATTAATCTGTCAACTGGCTTGATGACACGGCCAAAGCGTGATCTGATCTGTCTGGTGGAACTAGGGTTAACTGGCATATGTGTGTTCAGAATCACACCGGAAGACTGAGAGTGTGCTCGAGCAGGCGTAACAGTGCTTGCAGATTCTATGTTTCCTGAATCTGAATGGCTTTCATCTTCAGTGACATTCACATAAGCTGTTACTTCATCTGACTTCACAGATGTACTTTCAAAAGGCGTCGCTGGAGCAGCTTGTGGTGTTGGATTAACTATAACATCACCTGAGACTACAGTCGAAGTTGGTTCTTGACTCACATCAGGTAAGTGAGTAACCCAACTCAATGTTCTGTCAGTATCGTCATCCACATGACTGGTAAGAGGAACTGACTCGCAGGCAATGTCATCATCCATGTGTGTGGGTGAGGCTTCACTTAACACTGAGCAGTCTTTCTGGCTTGATGAACTTGAAGGCATGCTACTATGGGGTTCACTCACAAGGGAAACCGTACAGTCCACAGATATTTCATCAGGCACAGGCAGGAAGTTGACCAGCAACAGGAGATTGCGATGAACCACCTTCTCCTGACCTGTGGCAGGGTGTCGAATTCTGTAAGTGTGAGTTTGAGGCTTGTGGTCCACTACAGTGTAGACAGTGGACTCTCACCGGTCAGCAGTTTTTCTTTTTCCCCTCTCGGCCTTATTCGCCAACAACACTTGGTCTCCCATGTCGATGGTGAGCCCCTTCACTCGGCGGTTATACAGAGCTGCATGTCTCTTCTGTTCTTTGGTGGCATGCTGTTGTGCAATCACCATGGCCTCTTTTAGATCTTTAACAAGTGTGTCAGCAAACTTGTCGTAGCTGATTACATTCTGATCATTCAAGACTGAACGGAATAGAATGTCAACTGGAAGGCGTGGTACCCTCCCAAACATCAAATAGAAGGGTGCATAGCCTGTAGACTCGTGTGTCGTGCAATTGTACAGGAACATCAACGTCTGCAAACGTCTCTGCCAATCCCTCTTGACATCCGGAGACAGAGCACGGATCATGTTGCCCAGTTTCCTGTTAAAACGTTCCACACTACCGTTGCCCATCGGGTGGTAAGGGGTGGTATTTGATTTCCTCACCCCTTAAAATCTGAGAAGTTCACCAGTGAGCCGGCTCTCAAAACTTGCACCTTGGTCGCTGTGGATACGTTCCGGTAGGCCATAGATACAAAAATATTTGTCCCACAGGACCCTGGCAACTTGCTTGGCGGATTGATCTCGGCAAACAAAAGCCTGAGCTAGCCTTGTAAAATGGTCGGTCACAACTAAGACATCGATGGATTTATTCTTAGCATCTTCTGCCGACCAAAAATCAATACAGACCAGCTATAGTGGTCTTGTAGAACTTATGTTCTCCAGAGGAGCTCTGCCGGAAGGGTCGGGACTTTTGCTTATGATGCAGCGTTGACAGTGGCGCACATAATCACGTACTCTGTGCTCCATGTTTAGCCAGAAAAAAAGCTGCTTCGCCAAACTAACAGTCCTGAATTGACCTTGATGGCCACTGTCATCATGAACAGAGCATTATCTGCCTGATGTGGAAGAGGGTGGGCATCTTTTAAAGTTCTTCTGTTTAACCAACGGAAGTCAGTACAAACCCGAAGATCCCCATTCTTCTTCCACACTAAAACAAGTGGAGATGCATACTCACTTGTAGAACGACGAATTATCTCTTTTTCCTCCATTTCCGTCAGGACCTGGCGCAGCTTGTGGTACTGACTGGGGGCTACTCACCTGAAAGGGAGTCTGAATGGCCTGGGGTCCGAAAGGTGGATCCTATGTACAAAGCCCTTGGCTTCTCCACAGTCAAGGTGATTTCTTGAAAAGATGTCTTCATATGTCAATATCAAACTGACTAATTGCTGCTTGTATTGATCAGAAACATCACATGACTCTACATCAAGGTCAGACAGTCCCATGAATTTCAACCTTTCACTTGCAGATATTGACTGGGCCCCGCAGTCAGACAGACCCATGGGACAGCTTACAAGGGGCGGTTCAACTGCATCCACGCTCTCAACGTCCTCAAGTGCGATACAAGGATATATATCAACCAGTTTTGCATTACGTCTTAACAGTATAGGTCTCCCTGACGTGTTAATCACCTTCAAAGGGACCCATCCATCGCTCCACAATGGCGTGACGAGTCTAGCTACCATGACACCCCTGGGAATCGAATGAGAAGTGGTGGGCTCTGTCATGACAGCACTACCTGGTGATGCAACAGCTGATTTCGATAGTCTCCCTCACACCAAATATTCAGAACCAGGCTCAAGACAAACAGCCGAATTGCATCTCACTGTTCCAAGTTTCTCAGGCATGTCTTTACCTCTCCAGCGATTTAGTCCAGCGAGCATGGACAGAAAGCTCTCACATTCAGGATCCTTTGATATAGGGCCAGACACAGCTCTCCAGAAACCCTCACACTGCTTGATATGTCGCAGGATATGTTTGATAACATTAGTTCCAATAATGAGTTTGTCGTGTTGGCCAGAAACCACTAGAGTAGGAACAATCATTTTCAAGCCATAAACTTCCATGGTCAGATTATAAACAGATTTAGGCTTAACACGCAATCCACCACAGCCCACTAGGACTACATTAGTGCTCAGCTCACTGCTTCCATCAACTATTCCCGCTTCTCTCAGTCTCATATCAGCTGTGTCATTTATGGTGCATGCCATTGATCCGCTATCCATCATGGCTCCCAATGTCACTTTTTCTCAGATTTTCACAGGTGTATAAAAGAGGCTATCGTGTCCCCCAACAACATGTGTGTTTTGTTACACAATGTTTAGTTCATCAACACTTTTCTCATTCAAATAACATCCATCTTCAAACTCAGTAACAACTTGGGAGTTGCAAGAATGACCCGTACTGCCTCCCTCCAAATACGGGTCCACTAGTTTCCCTCCATATTTTCCCGGACAGAGGAAAGTTTGGGACAATCACGTTTTGCATGTCCAGGTAAGAAGCATTCAAAACACAGCTTGTCAGTTATGCAGTGCGTCACAGTGCTGTGCTTGTTATCATGACACACACAACATGTATTTCTGGCATAGCGCCTCTGCAACCTCAAGCTGACTCTGTGAGTGGGAACATCACATGGCTGAACTCTATCCATCAGCTGCTCTAACATCTCCATCATACGTGAGAGCACTTGACTTTCAGGCTGCTGTGTATTCTGTGTCATGGTTTGGACTGCAGGCATGTTCGGAGCAGGACATGACCGACATTGAACAGTACTAGGCTCTGTTGAGAGTTCTGGCTGCTTACATGTACTTGGCACTAATGGAAAACTTGATGCATCCTGAACAGCGGACTGCGAAAAGCTGACGAGGCTCTGTATGTCTTTAGCTCTCCATTCATGGATAGGTTTACATCTGAATACATTAACCAAACCTGGGTCTGGACAATGCTTGATGAACATCCTTGTCACCTCTTCACTCATGTCAGCCAGCTGCTTTCCTTGTCTATGGAGGCCATCTTTTGCCAGATCAGCAGCCTTGTTGATCCGAATCCAATAGTCTACTGGATTCTCTCCAGCTCTTGGAAGAGTAGCATAGAAATCGGCAAGAGATAAGCATGACAAGGTCTCACTGAAATACTGTAGCAGAATATTATAAATCAGCTCAGGATTCTGCTTCACATCAAGCGTATAATCACTACGCAGACTGATTTTAACGAAATCTTTGGCTTTTCCAGCAAGCCTGCTCATAATTTCCTCAGCTTGTTCTGAGATGGGACATTTCTGCTTTCTTATACAAGCTTTAGTTCTATCAACCCACTCTTTAATACAGTACTTGTCAGATCTGTCGCCACGGAACGTGTCATGTTCTGACCCCACATGCACTGACACGTGTGGCACCATCATTGGCATAGACTGTTCTGCTGAGAGCAGCCTGGAGACCATTTATTCTCCAATCTGTGCACCTAACTGGCCCACCATATCTGTGAGATGGCTAATAGCATCCCTCTCAACATTTGGTGTCGAAGTACAAGGGAATTCAACTGTGGCATGCACAACAGGGGAATTATTTGTTGTTAAATTTAAGCCACGACCCCCACTGTGGTAATTGTGAGACCTCGACTGACCCACCCCCTTTCTGCCACCTTCACTGAAAACATCATTCCCAGAAGCTCCAACAAGCCAACCACCCCTCCCTCTGGGAAAACCAGTGGCTTCCATGAATGTTCTATCTATATCAGTATCACAATCAATTTTTTCAGTCATATCTCAGTCACTGTTACTTACAAGTAATAAAGAAAATGAGTATATATTATATAATTAAACTGAGAAAATGACACACTGAAACAACACTCCAGTTAGAATATACAGAAAATATATACAAGCAGTTCAAAAAGCTGTATATCAGTGTAAATGTGCTCAGAAGTCCATATCCAAAAAGTGTTAAGTGATTGACAGTCACTCAGCTTTGATCATGTATTGTGTATGCGTTTACTGTCTTTGTCCATAACATCAAAGATCCAAACGGGGTTCAAACACGGCTGAGGAGCAGCAACCACGGCCGATCTGCATCAAGCTGATCAGGGCGATCCAAAGAGTCACGGCACCAGTGTAACGTTTGTAGTCTTACATCCCCGAAACCATCACAAACCCTGAATAGATGACACACAAGAATCTGAGAAACAATAAAGTGTATTTTATGGACAAATAAATACACTGCAGACATAAACCATAAACCGCAGCAGTATCAGCCATTTTCTGCTGTACTATTCCATGCAACAAAATAACAAAGAATATGCATGAAAATCACATACCTGAGAAACAATAAAGTGTATTTTATGGACAAATAAATACACTGCAGACATAAACCATAAACTGAAACAAGAAAAACATAAAATGAACAAACTCTGTATACACTTTTATCACATTTTTTTTTTACAGTAATCAGGACAGAAAAGAAACACACATACCCGCAGCAGTATCAGCCATTTTCTAATGAACTATGGTACCACCATGACATGCTCATGCTTATAACCAGAGAGTAGGCAGTTTTTTGTGGCTGTTCAAACACATTCGTTTTCGACTGGAAGTGATCGAAAGTGGACAAGCTCAAAATGTTTTACACCCCATTTACACTGATCAACCAAAATGCATTGTAATGCCGGCTGTAAACAGGCCTTATATAGACATAATTAAGAACATAAAGCCCTAATATTACTTCAGATAAAGACTGTCTTTTAAAAGCATATGTCATGGATCTGGTCTTTCTTCTTCACTTTCCATTGTAGTTTGCCATATGTTTACACATAGGAGTATTCCTGAGATCTGATGAACACCAACTCAATATCTGGCCGTACTCATGAACCCCAAAAGAATGAATAAACACAAATGTTGGTTGATGTAAATCTTTTTTACTGTTGAATTAAGTAAAACATCCTCTAAATGGTTGTATTTCATTGCAGGCATAACTCACACACAGCACTACTCATGGAAACTGCTGTGTTGCGTCATCTTCTGTCGAACTAAACATTTCTGTAGTCCACACACAAACCACATGAGGGCACCACTGCAACATGGAATTAACAACTACTGCTGAATTCAGAAGAATTCACAATAAAACTAATTAAAATCATAACTTTGTTACACATGCAGTATTTCACAATTCATTTTCATTGATTCATCTCTTGTCTTCTCTGAATTTGTTCACTGCCCACCAAAGAAATCCCCCAATTTTGCTAGACCAGCTCTCAGATAACTCAGAGCATCTTTATTTGCTTCTTCAGCTACAGATTTTCTCCTCATTTCCTCCAGCTCTCGGACCCAGACTTCTTTCCCAGCCTCCCTCACTCTGGGGATGAAGAAGTCCAGAGGCTGAAGAGTGAAGGCCGAGTCTGGCTTTAATGCGATCTGAGACAGATGCTTGATGGTCTTGTAAGCTTTGAACAGAAGAATTGACTTTTGGTGCTCAATCACTTGCAGATCTTCATCAAGATAATCCATTACAACTGAAAACCTCTTGGACAGTCTTTGAGCTTTTTCATATTCCTTTTTTATGGAGTCATATTCCAACTGCTTGCTTGAGGTGCTCATGACATATTTCTTGTTTTCTTTGATGTGTTTGCTGTGGTGACACTTCCCTGTGCACACGGTGCAAAAGCCATCTTTCATGACTTCACATTTGCTGGGATTTGAACCCCACCAGCAGTCAATCTCATGGCAGTTTTCCTCACAGAAGGTGCAGATCGTCGCCTTCCTGCTCTTCCATGACTTGCTTTCAATGGGAATCTTCTCTTTGACTGTTTCTTTGATGTTAATGGTAAAGTTTTTACACTCCTTAATCTTATCCTTGTTTTCTCTCATTGCCTGTTGGATCTGAATTTTCTCAGCCTTTTTCAGCTCTTTCTCTTGAATTCGCAGCTGTAAGTTGGACATGGACGCTTCTAATCGAATGCGCTCTATCAGGACATCTGAAGTCATCTCTAAACTTCTTCTGTTCTTTTCATCCAGAGACTGAAGGAAGTCCTTCATACCATCCATGCTGTCTTCCCATGCGTCTCTTTGAGCACGGACGTAACGTTCCCCAGTGTGACGGGCTTCAGCCTGTCGATTGTTGAATAAGAAATGAACGGGTTGGCCTGTTTTGTCTCGTCTGCAGGGGATTTTAGCTTTTTTAATGGCGCCGAGGACATTTTTGGGTGGCAGACCATCAGAGTGTGTGATTAAAAACACAATGTTGTTCACTATGTCTTTTCCAAACAAAGACAGAATTGAACTGATAATATAATGCTGTCTGTCTGAGAGACGATTCTTAGACGCTTGAGTCACAAAACACACAGCATCGACTTCACAAACTCCATCATTGTTCTGAAACAGCATAGATAAATTCTCAGCAACTTCCAGATCTTTCTCCAGTCCTCTAGTGTCTCCGTATCCTGGAGTATCGATAATAGTGAGAGACATGCGACTCTTTATAGGACAGACCTCATACATGGTGATTTCAGATGTTTGTGATTCTGATTGGTCTCTGGCTGCTTCTTCTGTGATTTCATACCATTCTTCATTCTCAAACTTCACTCCCATTAAGTAGTTGACCATGGTGTTGATAATGGTGGTCTTCCCAACGCCAGTTTCTCCCACCAACAGAACAATTTTGTTTGCTTTTCTTGTGTCTTTTTTCCCAAAAGTCCATTTTTTGACTTTTCCATGATCATCAAGCACTTTTCTCTCTGTATGAAGACGGTATCGTTTCGGAGGACCTTGATGAATCAGAGTTGGTCTTCGTGGTGGAAGACTTGGCTTTCTGCAGATGGAGGAAAATATTTCTCAGAATGTTTTTGTAGCAAGAATTTTAAATTAAATACCCATTAAAAACTGTAAAAAAGTAAATTTGTACTTTTTAGCATGAACATAATAATGTAATTTGTAGAAACTGTTATAAACCAGGAATTCCCATTGAATAGAGTTAACATGTAGAAGATCAACATTTAACACCAGCCATAAAGCCTTAATACAACATTCACATTTTTGTTTAAACACCCAATTATTCTTATATTCTGAATCAAGCAAGTAAGGACATTCTCTTACATACTGCAGCGCAGACTGGTGTTACGGCGTAATTCCATTGTTGCTGAATTTAAAGGTATAGGTCACCCAAAAATGCGAATTCTGTTTTCATTTACTCTCCCTCGTGTCGTTCCAAACCTGTATGACTCAATTTTTCTCTGTGAAACACAAAATAAGATATTTTGAGGAACATTGTAAAACAAACAACATTGGACCCTTTGACTTTAATTATATGGACAAAAAACAAACATTTCTCAAAATAAATTCTGAGCTTCTTGAAAATTGCTTCCTTTCTTAATCTGCTTTTATGCAATAGTCCATGCATTGCATAAATGTTTAAAAGATTCAGTTACTAGCAAAATTCACTCAGTTTGATCAAGGAAGTGAATAATAAAACACTTACACTGTTGCTGATTTTGTCTGTTGATATAAAGCTCCTTAAAAGTAAAGAATATATGATTTAGCATTCTGTATAAGGGTATTTTGAACACACTTCTTCTGTTTTCAAAGCTCTGGAAATTCAGTTGATATTTTTCACAATTTTCATATATACACACACAACAAAATTAAGAATGATATAGTTTCCTTGTTTTAGACAGCATTTATTTATAATACTTACACCATTCGAGACCGTATTGTTGTGGAGATTTCAAAGCAAACCTCATTGTGAGTCAGTCTGAGAAAAAGACGTCTCTCCTGCTCTAGTATTTCCAGTAATACCAGTTCATTTTCAGTTTGTCATGATTGAAAGGAGCATGAGACAACTGAAAACAAAGCAACGTTAGTTTAAAATGCAGTGAACTGATTTGTAACAACTAATTCAACAGTTAGACTTCTTTTCACAAGCCAAAATTTTCTTTGTTTGACAATATTACCAGTTTTGTTTCCAATATGGCAATAAAAACCTTTTTTGTTGTTTTAATCAGCGAAAAGTGGTGTGCGAATGTAGTTTTATGCATGTATTAAGTAATTAATTATTATTTAAAAAAGATGAATTAAACAGACTGGAAATACCTGTGCACTGCATGGTTTGAACACACACCATCCAGCCAAACAGAATCCTACAGACATGGTTATAAATGCAGATATATATATATATTTTTTTTTTCAAAGCATTTCATTATTTTTTTAATTGAAAATATAATAATGTTAGAAGAATGAATCAGTCAATGTAGTGAAGTGTTTGAAACTGTGTGGCTGAGCTTGAAATAACATATTAACATACTACTATTGGTTTTTCCTACATGGTTTTATATGGTAGAAATGAGAGTAGCTAGTAAATAATTCTGAAATCAGCCTGTTTTGGTGGTTTCGTCTTTCAGAGTGTGACGTCATTTGCACCTCTAGCGTCATTACTCATAAAGTCAGCTGTTTCTGGTTAGTGGAATTTTGAGTATGTTTTCCTTGTTGCTTCTTCATTGTTTCAGACTGCTCTGCGTATGCATTTTAATTTCTCCCATTTTGCTCTGTGATTTTAATTATCTTCATTCAAACAATCTTGTTGTTGATCTCAGATCGCAAGATTGATCTTTTTAGTTTAAGCGACAAGAGATGTGAACCCTCTTAACTACAGTATAATTGTGGCATGAAATAAACATGAATGAAACTCAGAAGGAATGTTAAAAGAGACAACATACGGAAACGTATCAGTGCTCGAGTGAAGGGGGAGATTCTGGAATCCACTACTTCCCCTTCAGATATCTTTTGAGTTATTTATGATCATGAGTGATTTATGATAAGAAGAGGACATCTCTCATGTTCTGGGATTTCCAGGAATGTCAATCAGTATGTCACGCATTTTAAAGGAATTCTCGGCTGTAATTTATTTGTTTTAGAGGAACTGTTTGTGCAGGTCTGTGAAACGATGCACAGCTGAATTAAAATGACTTAAAAAAACAATTACATTCTAAATCAACATTAAACTACTCGGTAACACTTTAGATTACAGCCCGGAAAGTACTGCGTAATTACAACAAATTTACAGCGTAACTTTTGTAAGGGTGGAACTCCTACAGCGGTTCAGACTGTAAGGTTTGCCGAGCGACTAAAGAAACTTTATCAGTAAGATGTTAGAAAACTGTACATTTCTTGTCTATTACCACCCACTGCAACTTATACCAACGACGGAAATAAGCGCAGTTACAATAGCAAAATATGTGGGAGAGCGTTGCTATAGTGTGACAATATTGTATTGCAATAGGGAGCACATTAATGTTAATACTAAAACAAAAATAGTTAGCACATCATTTGTAATTGAAAGGGTTTAATGACAATATCTGATTATGGTTACACTTAAAATAATTACAAAATAGATGTATGAGATAATAAAATCATATACCATTAATCGTACCCAGCATGTATGAAAAAGTTACCTGAGAGAGAGAAAGAGAAATAGAGAAAGAGAGAGTGAAAGAGGAAGAGGGCAAGAGAGTGCCCGAGATCCAAGAAAGAAGAGCCTAGAAAAGAGCCCAGAGCAACAGTTAAAATCTTCTTTTATCCCTTCCTTGACCATGTGACTGAAACTCAAATGTGAGACATTCAAACTGACCAATCAGAAGATTTAAACTTCCCCCCACTGTACTAAAGGTGTGACCATTTGTAGACCCCCGATGTACATACATCTTGGCCTACAGGGCTTGATCACTATCAACACCTTTGAGCCTTCCAAATGGCCCTTGGCAAGAGAGAGGGGTGTGAAACAGTAAAGCAAATGTCTTTGTTCATTTTAAAATATCTTTAGATATTTTCAATTCTTACAGTCCCTCCTTGGCACCGTTGGCCACACTCATGTGTCAAAAGGTGGCACAATCCATGAAGACATGCTTTCTGTTGTGTGTAGATGTCAACTTCAGACTTCTTGTCCAGACTTGTTGCAATAGCAGTCGGTCAGTCTTCAGTCTTTGTTCTCCTTTCAGTCCTGCATGAGAAGGTCCATCAAATGGTGTTGCACCATTCATAGATATGCAAATCGTCCATCGAACACTTCACACCTCCACAAGAATCAGGTACTGATAATGGCAGAACTCAGTTGTCCCTCCTTTGAGACAAGACACAGGATTTGAACTTTGGCAGCAGGGACCCTGTGATTTAAAAGAACATATAACACAACAAACAGCAAAAGCATACATATGGCATTTGTCATTGGTCAGAGGTTTGATGTGGTCAGATTAAATTTGTCTCTGGCAATAAGCCCTTAAATCGATGTACTTGATAAAGTGGTCATGGCGAGAATAAAAGAAGATCTTACAAGCTCTTACATTGTTTCTGGAAACATTGAAATAAATTGCATAATAACAAAACAACAAATGTTGGTTTAAAACACCCCATTTCATGAAGAGTATCAGCAAAATATTCAGTGTAACCAAATGCAGAGATTCAAGTGAATAAATGTCCAAAAACATTGTTACAAGTCAATTGGACAAAATACAAAGAAACAAATGAAATAAGCTTCAAAATTGTTTCAAATGCATTTATGATAATACACCTTTTGTGCTTAGGTAGAATGAGAAATACTAACATACATTTTGATATTTAACTTGGTGAGACAAATAACAAAGTGATTTAGTAAATCCAAAGTAAAAAACAACAACAACAACTGGATGAAATTCACAGTTATAGTGCAGTCTAGACTTAAAGACTTAAAAACAAAAACATTATATGCATACATTTTGTGAGGCATATGTAGATGTCGATTTGACTTTGTGTGTGAAGATCAAATCTATGTGGCTGCATTTAGCTGTGGCTATGTGTAAATTCAATCATGCTCCAAACAAAGGTGAGGGAGTTTTACAATTGTGATGCAAATTTGGTCCTGTTGTAACAGGGAGCCAGCTTGAAGATGTGAGTATGAGGTGTGATTTGGCTCAAAATCCTTCTACACCAATGTTTTCATTAAGGAGCATGATAAAGTGCAAAGTTCAGAGTTTCTGAATCCTGTTGTGAGGAAAGCATTTTCATGGTTAATACAATTGTGAATCACACTGTAGCCACATGGCAATTCTGTGCTCCTGTACATGGTTTTACTCTAGCTATATGGAAAATAGCAGAGTTTTCCATTTAGGAAGCAAACAAATTCTACATAGTCACACATGCAACTAGAAATTGCTACACAATTCCAGTGCTACACTTATTATTCCAATTAACACAAGATACATGGTCTAGAATGGATAACATCTACAACCTTTAACCTAAGTGTTTAATCCAACACTTACAGTAAAGCAATCATGTGTTTTAAAGAATAAACTCAGCTAGTCTATGTGTACATATAGTATCACAAACAACTTTAATGTGTGTTCGATGCGCACAATGTGTTTAGCACAATCACAGATTTGGAAATACAAACAGGATCATTGCTATTGGGCTGCTAATCCACTAGCAAGTGAAGTCAATAGTTGGAGGCCTTGCATGAACAATGCAGTTAACTCACTTAGAGTTTTACCTGCAAATGAGCGTTTATCTTTGCTCTTAGAATGTGGTTTCCTATTTTTCTGAAAATAAGGTGGAGGTCTACCCCTACCCAATGACCAGCATTTTTCCTCTGTATGGCCTATTTTCTGACAGGAACTGCAAAACCTGTTCTCTTTGCCACAGGGTTGTTTGCTGTGTTCTCCTGGAGTTTGAGGATTTCCATGACTCTCTAATACTTGAACACCATGCGTTCTGGTACATGACTCTGCGCTATTCCGGTGCTGCATCACCTTAAGAACTGAAATAGGCAAACTTTCTTGAGCAGTGGCCTCTGAACAAAACATTCCAGATTCATCAGAGCAATTCACCTCATCTAAGAAGGGAACATGCTTTTTAGCCCCAACGCTGTTAAGCATTTTGGGAGACTTTTGAGCATTTAGCTTAGCTTTGAGATCTGCAATGGTCTCTTTGTGTTTTTTACACTTTTCAGTCAGAACTAATTGTTCAGCTAGTAAATTATCTAGCTGTGTTTGAAGATCCTGAATCTTTGCCTCACACTTTTGTACCTCTGCATTTTTAGAATGCACTTCTTCACATTTAGCATCTATACTTGAAAATAGATGTGTGGTCACATCACGCAGCTGTGCACAACTTATGAAGTTTAAAGCCTCAATTATTTCACCACGTTTTGATTTCTTTTGGTGTTTGCCAATTATGTCCCACCATTTGAGCATTTCATCATCTGAACATTTAATCCCAATGTATTGTTTCTTGAGTTTGCACAAGGTAGGCTCAACTTTTTTGCTCCATAAAGCAAACAATACTTCACTCTTTCCAGAAATTTTCCCTTCCATCCCTGAGGAGATCTGAATATCATACCATTAAACAATTAAAACAGACTTACCCATTCCTTGGTGAGAAGGTCAGCTTTAATCCATTCACAAGCTCAACTGTGAAAAAATGTCCTCATTCTGATGAGCGATCAAAGTAGATTTCAGAAAACTCACTGCAAGGGATCCCAGGTTTCGGCACCATCTCTAAGGGTGGAACTCCTACAGCGGTTCAGACTGTAAGGTTTGCCGAGCGACTAAAGAAACTTTATCAGTAAGATGTTAGAAAACTGTACATTTCTTGTCTATTACCACCCACTGCAACTTATACCAACGACGGAAATAAGCGCAGTTACAGTAGCTTAATATGTCTATATAGAGTGACAATATTGTATTGCAATAGGGAGCACATTAATGTTAATACTAAAACAAAAATAGTTAGCACATCATTTGTAATTGAAAGGGTTTAATGACAATATCTGATTATGGTTACACTTAAAATAATTACAAAATAGATGTATGAGATAATAAAATCATATACCATTAATCGTACCCAGCATGTATGAAAAAGTTACCTGAGAGAGAGAAAGAGAAATAGAGAAAGAGAGAGTGAAAGAGGAAGAGGGCAAGAGAGTGCCCGAGATCCAAGAAAGAAGAGCCTAGAAAAGAGCCCAGAGCAACAGTTAAAATCTTCTTTTATCCCTTCCTTGACCATGTGACTGAAACTCAAATGTGAGACATTCAAACTGACCAATCAGAAGATTTAAACTTCCCCCCACTGTACTAAAGGTGTGACCATTTGTAGACCCCCGATGTACATACATCTTGGCCTACAGGGCTTGATCACTATCAACACCTTTGAGCCTTCCAAATGGCCCTTGGCAAGAGAGAGGGGTGTGAAACAGTAAAGCAAATGTCTTTGTTCATTTTAAAATATCTTTAGATATTTTCAATTCTTACACTTTCAATAATTATAGTGTAACTATACAGTAAGTATGTGTAAGTATAGGGGAACAATATGTGAAGTATTGGGAATAAAGGGGTAACAACCAGGAAAAATAACAAATTATTCATACTTTTAATATTTTATAACTAAGGGGTACGTATGACATAACTAAGGGGTAAATATGACATTACGGGCCGTAAATTAAAGTGGTGCTTGTTATCCTCTTATTTCATGTAGTTACAGGGTAAGTAATTAATAAAAATAAATAAATAAATAAAAACGCAAACAGTCATATCACTTGGAAAACTTTATTTGAAAAACAACTTATTTCAAAACAGATTTAAAGTTACAAAACTTCTTATTTGTTTCTCTTGCTTGGCTTCCTCCTCCTCTTGTTCCTCTTTTTCTTTCTTTCCACTGATGAATCAATGGGAATCCCATTTGCTATTCTGTATTATAAGAAAATACAGTACACCTGGAAATGTGCTCACCGTTTACTCATCTTTTACCCTCATGCCATCTGAGATGTATACGACTTTCCTTCTTAAGATGAACACAAAAAGGATTTTAGGAAAAAAATAAATCATCTGGGAACAGTTTATAATGCAAGCTCACGTGTTCCTAAAAGTCGAAGCATCAAACAGCACAAACAGTAATAACTACAGTAATCCATACGGCCCTAATGTATGAATCGATGTCTTCTGAAGTGAAACGATACGTATTTGTAAGGAAAATACCAAATATTTGAATATTTTTAAAACTTTCGACCAGCTGTCTTCTGCGCGTGCATGCGAGGGTTGAGAGTTCATGCTTGACATAACTTGAAGCGTGACGTACCGTGCCGAGAAACTCACGCAGATGTTGGATGCCGTCAGTTTTTTTTTTTTTTTATTATTATTTTAGTAATGCTCACAACAAAATACACAGAATAACAGATAATGAGAATGAGAAACAAACAAGACAGAATAACAGAGACGGCAGTTCTCGCACGAGTTTCACACGAATCTCCCGCGAGAACGTCATGAATGCTTCACGCTGCTTCATCGAACCGCATCGAACGCGAAGTCGACTCTCATGCAGGCGCTGGTGACAGTTGGTCGGAAGCGAAAAGATGAATAGCCTAAACTATGAGAATATTTCGGGGTGTACTGTATTTTCTTATAGTACAGAATAGCAACGGGATTCCTTCTTAAGATTCATCAGCTGAGAAACAAGAGCAGGAGGAAGCCAAGCGAGAAACAACAACAACCAAAAAACGGACAAAACTTGTTACTTTCTGTCAGGACTTTAGAGTTTGAAATGAAAAGTTGATTTAAAAAAATGTATAATAAGTGTTGTAGACCTGTTTTTAATAAAGTTGTTTTTCAAATAAAGGATTCAGAGTCAGTGATATCAGATTGTTTGCATTTTATTAATTACTTACCCTGTAACTACATGAAATAAGAGGGTAACAAGCTCCACTTTAATTTACGGCCCGTAATGTCATACTTACCCCTTAGTTATATGTCATAAGTACCCCTTAGATATAAAATATTTATAGTATAAATAATTTGTTATTTTCCTGGTTGTTCCCCCTTTATTCCCAATACTTTACATATTGTTCCCCTATACTTACACATACTTACTGTATAGTTACACTATAATTATTGAAAGTTATGCTGTAAATTCATTGTAATCACGCAGTACTTTCCGAGCTGTAATCTAAAGCGTTACCAACTACTCTAAGCATGTTGTTTCATCTTTTTGTTTGTTCACATTTTGTTGGCTGTCAGCATATTCTTTCACATTGGCAAATATTTAATGGTGTTAGTTGTTTCCTTATGCAAACATGTTTCTTTGTGTTTCAGGTGTGGTGGAGTTTTCCCTCAACTACTGGTTATCTATCTCCTGCAAGGACTCCAGACGAAGAAAACTTTCAGCTTTTTAGAGTAGCTACTTTTAGCCACTCTGATCTCCTTTGTTAGTCTGTTTCTGCCTGGTTATAGAAGACTTTATCTCCACTCTTGTAAGCAGCCTCTTTGGCATGACAAAGCTGTTTGAGTTTCCCAGTAGACCATGGTTTATCATTAGAGAATGATAAGAATGTCCAGGTAGGAATGCAAATATCCTTACAGAAACTGATCGGTGACAGCAGCCTCAAAAACACTCCAGTCAGTGCAACTGAAGCAGGCTTGTAAATACCGCTTTGTTTCATTAGTCCATCTTTTAATATACGATACCATACCATAAGCATAGGAAAACTTACATCCCACTTAAAGTTTTGGTCTAATAAGAAAAGGTCAAACAGACCATTATCCATTGTGTCATAGTTGGTGTAACAGCTACTGTAGGTCAGAGTGACTGGTCAAATGTTAAAGATAGATGAAAATACAAGGTGTTGTTTTGACACCTTTAAGAGAATATTGCAGATCTTGCATTATCTCATGTCTGCAGAGATGCAAACAGACATATTTTGATACAAAGGTATATCAAGTTCAAATGAGCAACAAATTCTGATTCAAATGCATTAGGGAAGGAGCATGTGCAACCTTGTGTACGTTTTGTTTGTCAGCTATTGAAGCTTTAGTTATGGCGTGTTTCTTTTCTTCATATATAGCTGTTAATAATGATTTTGTTTTCATTTGTGTAAATTATATTTCCATTGTAAATAAAGCACTTATTGTATGTCCGTTGTCCTTGTGTCATTCTCCCACAGTACTCCCCCAGAGACCAAAATTGAAAGGGTTGTGTTTAAATTTTATTTTGTACGTCTTCCTCATACCTCTACACCACCAGGGGACGTAACAAGAAAGCATACATACTCTTAAAGATATAAGAAGATACAATGAAGAATAACCGTAAATGAGTAAAAAGTAAATACTTGAAAATATGATGAGGATTAACATATGGAGTAGGAGTACACACATATATGAAATCAAAGATAATGTTGATCAATCATAAGCCATAAATGATTAAAATGAAATATGAATAAAATGTATGAATATGAATATTGACCATTTTGGGTCCACCATACCTCAAAACTGAAAAACCCTCGTAATGATTCTCAAAGTAAACAAAACTTAACACAAAAGATTACTTTCATACACAATCACATTTGAAAAACATACACAATGAAATCTCATTTCAAAATGAGCACTTAAATGAAATGTTCTTTTAAATGTTCACTCACAGTTCACTTTAGCTTTCTCAGTTCACTTGAACTGTCACAGTTCACTTTTCTTCAGTTCAAAAATAAAATAAAATAAAATGTGAAAATACCAGTCCATAGAATGATGAATAGAGATCCACAGTCTTGATGTAGCTTGCGTTTAAATGAACTTGAGATTGAAGATGAAGCAGAAACTTTAAAGTCTACTCAACTTCAATGAAATGCTCCAAAATGAAATGGATCAAACTGGAGATGAATCAAACTGAAATGTCGTTCGGATGGCAGAGTAACAAAATGTTCTGAAATTGAATCTTCCCAAAATGATGTCTCTGCCTAAACTGCATCACACAGCAGTTTCAGTCTCACGTGTGGACAACTCAAACACACATGAAGAGTCTCAAGCAGTTAATCCTTAGAGCTGCTTCTCAATACAAACTTCTGAAGTACAAAACATGCCAAATATGTAACAAAACTTTTTCAATTGTCACTAATCAAGCAAAACCTGTACTTTATATGCACTTGAGATGCCTTTCACAGCATATCACTGCATCTCTCCAGCAGCTAATGCAGTCCATGGAAACATTATCCAAATGAACTTGAAGCTGAAAACGCGAGTCACAAACGCTGTTGTCTTTAATCCGACTTAAACCCTGATAATCGTCCATTTAGGTAACCTTATCGAACACAACACAACACTAAGTTCTATTTAGGTTCTTCTTCTTCAACTCTTTTGCCTCTCTCCGCTGTACTTCCAGAACAAGCAAAAACAGATCACTCGTCAAAACATAAGAAAACCAAAAATAATCACTTTACAAAATAATATACATACCCATTATATTAAAAAATACAGAGAGTTTATTCATCCGTCAACCTTTTCTGAAATTTCTCATCAAAATAATCGGATGGAATCCTGACTGAGATTGAATTTACCTCTGATGAAGCTTTGGCAACAGGTCAAATGCAAATAAAATTCCGATTAACAGAACACATAGCAAGGGAATGTAAAACTTAAACATTCTTGTCAATAAAGATCTTTTAAATCCTTTTTCAATTATGTCTTTTGTTTTCTTAAGCTCATCCATGATGTTCTGTAACTCATCAATTACTTTCCTAATTTTTACAATGAATTTCCCAGCATTGGAGTTGATCTCACTTTCACTTATTTGGCCATTTTTTGCAAGATTGTCCATGTCATCGAGGGCCTCGTTATCATTGATAACGGAGTGAATGTTGTGCACAAGACCAGCAAGAATTTCTTCTAGGTTTCTAGTCGATTTAGACAACTGTGCAGCCAATTTACCAATGTCATATTTACATATTAATTCACTGGCGGAGGCAACATAATTACTAAAAGCACTGATATCACACTCTGGTTTATTAAGTTGGCTCAATATTTCATTAGTGCATTGACAAATGTCTTTCAAAATGTCAATCATAGGATTGATTTTGTTCTGAAATTCTTCAAGTCCATTTTTGATGTTTTGACATATTTTTTCCTGCTGGATCATTTTCAAGGCGTTGAAGAATCCACCACCGATTTCACCAACCGCGGCCACCGCCGCTCCTGCTCCACCGACAACAGCTGAAGCCCCCAGAGTGAGCGGAGCTAAAGCTGATCCTGCAATCATGGCGACCCCTCCAACTATTCCTGCTATTGCTCCGATTCTGGAAGCTTCAGTAGCACATCTGAAATCTTCTTCAAAAGTCTTAACGAGATGACTCAGTCTCTTTATGCACTGCTGGAGTTCAAGGTGATCTCTCTCATAGAGTCTAATGAATTCCTCTTTGAGATGAAAAACATCAGATCTAAAGAGAACATACATATTAAGAATGTATTATTCTATATTATACAATTTGTAATATAAATATTTTTAACTGTATTAGCTGATGTGTTGATGAAAGTTTCTTTAGTAGTTTATTTTGATTCTTTATTGCTTCATAATGAAATCATGCAATTTTTGCTTAAAAATCCAGTTATTCTGGTCCATTGAACCAAGTGAGTAATGCATAAGAACAATCTCTTACAGCATACTGGGTGGTTTATCCATGCTGCTGCAGCGGCGGTGACCTTTGAATTATGCCATTGTTGCTGTGATTAAGAAAACACAAGTGAATCCATTATCTGTTTGCATTTATTATTATGATCACATAATATAACTATAAAAAAACTAAATTCTGAGGATCTTCTGAGGTTTTATTTCACATATCTTTTTCAAAATTGTTTAAAACAGATTTAAAATGTTAAAATATGTTTGTACTTTTACACTGTGCAAGAAGAATAATCAATATGTGATCAAAAGAAATCAAAGTCAGTCTTTGGCATTATAGTCCTCACTAGTCAAGAAGTAAATGTGCCGGCTCCCTTAATGGGTGTAGTAAAAAGCATATGTTTATTAGGGTATGCTTTTAGCCCTTTTGTATAAATAACAAGTAAAAAAGCCTGAGATGAAATCAACTGAAGGTAAATGACATTAAATCTCTCAAGATCTGATTAAACAACTCTGCTTCAATGGTCAACAGTGCTTTGATTTGCCTGCACTGACACCATTTTCTTTAAGAGCTGCTGTGCAGCCAAAGTTATATATCACTGTAAAGCTGCTTTGACACAATCTGCATTGTAAAAAGCGCTATATAAATAAAGGTGACTTGACGTGACTGCTTTCATGAACCCCTTGTGCAGGGTTTTGCATGTTTTTATAAGAATAAATTATATTGCAAATAAATATTTACATGTGTAGTTTTTGGGCATAGGCTATTCAACTTAATAAGTTCATAAGCACTTAAACTTAACAATCTTCATAACATAACACAATATCCTCTTCATTTATTTTGATTATATGTGCCTACATGAGATTTGCTCATGAACTCAAATGCACTGGCCACAGTGGCAGCTGGCACACCTAAAAATAGATTGCAAGCACAAGAAACCTCACAACAAAAAAAAAATCACAGTACTGTTGGGCATTACTACAGTAATGATTAATGTCAGCTTACCTGTTGAAGAACATGAAAAACACATGTTAAACAAGGAGCGTTTTCCGTTGCGTGTACACCGACATTGGACACTCATCACTGAATTCTGTTTCTGTTCTGTTAGTCAGCTAAGGTTGGCTGCCCCCTGCTGGCTCAACAAGAACAATCTTACATGGAACAAGTGCAATTCTGTACTGCAATTTAATGTCACAATATTTTTCATTGTAATGACTGTCTATGGAATGAGTTTAAAACATTTTAAGCATTTTAAGTACTCGGGGCTACATAAGAAGTAAACCCTACCTCTCAAAGAGAGATCTCTTTATAGCCATGGTTAAATCTCTTTTAAAAACTTTATCTGTACAAGGTTGAAAATTAAAGGTGCATCTTTGTTTTTGGTCCTTTGCTATAATAATAATAATAACAATAATAGCATGTGGTAACACTTTACATTAAGATTCCCTTTGTAAAGGGTTTATAAAGGTGTTTGTTGATGACTAATAACTTGTTTACAAATGCATTATAAATCATTGATAAGCACTTATAACAAAGGGTGACTTTAACGTAATACCAAGCAGTGAGCCATTTTTAACTCCCTTGATATAAATGCTTAATATATGTATTTATTCACATATTTTACTCAGAACCAGATTCCTGGTTATTTCACTATGCAGCAAAATATACTGTTATGGTGAGACTGAAGGATGATTTATTTGTGGTTTTCTCAATAATATCTCATGACTTATGTCACTTTTCTCACTGTTGCTCATCAGACTTTACTCTGTGCATTACCCATGATAGTCTGTAAAACGGCCGTGATGCCTATTCAGAGGAATGTATAAAAACTGATTTCATATTTATCAAGACGAAATGATCAAACTTTTTTTGAAAGAAAAAAACAAAAAAACAAGCAAACATCACTGCCTAACCCAGGGGTAGGCAAGTTCGGTCCTAGAGAGCCGCTGTCCTGCTGAGTTTAGCTCCAACCTTCCAACCAAGCTAATCAAGCTCTTCAGGCTATCCATGGGTTTCAAAGACGTCACTTCCGCTATGCCCACCGCTATATTTGTGTCCGGTCACAGCTGAGCGCTCTGTTTAAGTCTATGATGACAGCAGCTACAACTACCAGAGGAAGGCCAACAAAACACTCTCAGAAGGTTCACAACAAATTTACAACATGTCTGGGATATGTGGTGCTGTTAGCCATTTTAAGTCATCAGAACTACACATTTATTTGATCCCAAAGGAGTTATTTTGAATTATTGTATATTATCTGAATTATTTTATATAGGATGTGTTCCGTTGAGTTAATTAACTTTCCGTTCATGAGTTTTTATTCTCTTCAACTTCAGCGTGCGCAGCTCAAACAACAATGATTAAAATGTTTACAGTAATATTAAAACTTTCATATTTAAAAAAAAAAAAAATGAATGCATTATTTTTAATAACTAGCTCTTATATTGTTCTCGTATTATATTCAGCAACACATGGTTTGAAGGATCACGAACAATAACAGATTTTTTTCTCAAATCATCTCATTTTGATAACAGTATTATTTGAGCTGTGCGCTATATATAGGCTATTTATACAAGATAGACATAAAATTACAACTTATATTTGCATTAATCATGCACGCATGTACTTGAACTAATTAATGTAGTCAGCTCGTGTCGTGAATTTGTTCATCCTTTAATAACACGCCGAAACACAGCAACTAGAATTCACAATATTTTAATACAATATTGTATACAATTATAATGTTATGTAAATGACAGTCCCAGCAGTTATTAATGTTGTGCGTCGCTGTTTGGCTGCCAGTGGTGTGGTCCCTTCTGAATGAAGCCAATAATTCTGCCGATCTAACTCCTTTGGGATCAAATAAATTTGCAGTTCTGACGACTGTTAAAACGGCTAACAGCACCACATATCCCAGACATATTGTAAATTTGTTGTGAACCTTCTGAGAGTGTTTTGTTGGTCTTCCTCTGGTAGTTGTAGCTGCTGTCACCATAGACTTAAACAGAGCGTGCAGCTGTGACCGGACACAAATATGGCAGCGATAAAATACAGTGACATCACATGAAACCCATGGATAGAGGGTATGCATCGACGTCACTTTCCTGCCGAAAGCGCACTCCCTCAGCTGGACTGAGTGGCAAAAGAACCTGCTGCGTGACTGGATTTAACAGGGGAAACTGCGAAAACACGAGTAAAACTAACGAATTACACTAAAGGTTGGAATTGAATGTGTTCCTTACAACTTGTCAAATAAAACTAATCCATGGATACTGACATGCAGCCAGGAGTCGTGTTTCCTGACATTTATATGTACCTGATTTCGATGTCATGTCGATGATGTCTTCACAATGGATGATCCAGTCGACTCGATCTCTGCTGATTCAGGGCTGATCCAGATCCGGTTGACTACGATAAACCTCGGGATAAACAGAAAGACTAATATTAGCGCAGATGCCATTCTTCTTCTGATGTAACGAGTACATCTGGTGTTATAGGAAGTGTTCCCGGTTCCGGCTGACCTAATTTATGCAGCCTAATAATCCTTAAAATATAAATATATAATGTGTTGTGTGTATGCCAGGTTAAAGAGATGCGTTTTTAGTCTAGATTTAAACTGACAGAGTGTGTCTGCATCCCGAACAATGTTAGGAAGGTTGTTGCACGGTTTAGGTGCCAAATAGGAGAAGGATCTACCGCCTGCAGTTGATTTTGATATTCTAGGTATTATCAGCTGGCCTGAATTCTGAGATCACAATAAACGTGAAGGACTATAATGCTTTAAGAGCTCGCTCAGGTACTGGGGAGCTAAACCATTTAGTGCTTTGTAAGTAATTAGCAAGATTTTAAAATCTATACTAACTAAAATCTGCCTGTGAATATCTTATATAACTACAATATCGGTAGGTTTAAATATGCGTAATCAATTATATCAATGTTATATCGCACCTTCAGTCTTTTGCCACTCAGTGGGCGTGACCGATACCCTCTATAGGCAGCTGAAGGTTTTTTTTTCAGGGTTGGAGCTATACTCTGCAGGTCAGCGGCTCTCTGGGACCGAACTTGCCTACCCCTGGCCTAACCTCACAAATGCACTTCCAGAATTAAGAATGGGATGTCATGGAAGTTCATGTTCACATGAAGGCAGGTGTCCCAAAACTTTTGGCAATATAGTGTGTGTATATGTCAGCCCAAAAAAAAAAAAAAAAGCTCACATTTTCGTTAAATGCAGGCCTGAGGCTTTGGAGGAAAAAAATCAATAATATTTATTGTCAGAGGAATCTGCATATTATCCCTAATGTGGTGATGTGATCCACCACTTTTCGTTAATTAGAGCAAAATGGTACAGTCCACCTGTATAAAAAGGGATGAGTCTGACATCTAGGGCATGTCATTTTGGGTCTCGGTGCTGACGTCATTTCTGGTGCGCCGTGTTTATGTCCTGAAGTGTGGCTGAGGAGTATGGTAGACGCGTTGAGTGACTTTATTTCTGCAAACTTTGTGGCGTGCACGCCATTGAGTGTGCGGGGTGGTGCGAGTCACTATCTGCAGTGACACGGGGGCCAGGAGGTGTTGCAGCAGGCTTTGTGGGCGCCGTTGCACGTCGTAATTCTTCTTGTTGAGCAACACGATTTATGTCATCTCTTTGCTGCAATGAATGCCTGAACTGGAACGTTTTTCGGACCGATGAATGGTTTCTTTCTCTCTGTGTTGATTTATTCGACCGTTCTTCTGCTGTATACTAGACGATGCCATCGCTGCTGCTTTGCAGGTAACCCTGATTTATGTCATCACCTTGACGACCGGACTAATAGTGCGTTGCCGGTTACCAGCGGCGCATCCAGATTCGAGAGACTTGAACTTCAGTGATCTGCGGATTTTAAGGGGGTAATTACGGTCGAAACGCTCTGTGTTTGTCACTACATTGTGTATTTTCGTATATGTTGTTGTTTTTGTTTTGTTTTATTGTATTTCTGTTTGGAAACAAGTGTTTTGTGTTTGTTTATTTGATGTATATTTAACTTTATGGGACGATCTTGTGCTCTTAATAATCAATGAACATCAGTGTTACGAAGGTTCTTTGTGTAATGGGAAGGAAGAGGACAGGAATCGGCTTTAGGGCTGCTGACAGTCTTTATTCTCACCAGAGAAAAAATATCCAACACATAAACAAAAAGACGGTGCAACGCACACTCAATAATTCCACATCCAAGGACGGGCTTCACTCCACGACACGAGCACAGCTCACTTAGTCCGACTGTCAGCAGTCCCTCTCTCTCTCACACGCTCCTGCTTCTCCTGGCGTTTTATCCTGTCTCCACGCCAGTTACTGGAACGAGAAACAGGTGTTCGTGATTTACATTCAACCCGTTCAATCACCGCACATCCCCAGACACTCCCTCCTGCCGCAGACCCCGCTAAACCACGCCCCCCTCGCCACATACCCCCACCGCCCGACTCAGGCCGGGGAGCCGTCCGGCCTGCAGCCCCCCCCCCCCATTTCTGGAGAGGAAGTCGGCCACAGCCATCTGAACACCCGGCCTGTGGATCACTTTGAATTTAAAAGGCTGTAAAGCAAGATACCAACGAGTGATCCGCGCGTTGGTGTCCTTCATGCGGTGGAGCCACTGCAGAGGGGCATGGTCCGAACAGAGGGTGAATTCCCGCCCCAGGAGGTAATAGCGGAGGGTGAGGACGGCCCACCTGATGGCTAAACACTCTTTCTCCACGGTGCTGTACTTAGCCTCTCTCTTAGAGAGCTTGCGGCTAATGTACAGCACCGGCCGCTCCTCACCCTCTATCTCCTGGGACAGGACCGCACCCAGCCCTCTGTCCGACGCGTCTGTCTGCAACAAAAAGGGGAGAGAGAAATCAGGGGAATGAAGTAACGGCCCGCCACATAAAGCAGCCTTCACCTGGGTGAAGGCCTGCTGGCACAGCTCCGTCCACTGGACCGTATCTGGTGCATCCTTTTTAGTCAGATCAGTCAACGGGCTGGTGAGGTCCGAATAATTAGGAACAAACCTTCTGTAATATCCCGCCAGCCCGAGGAACTGTCTTACCTCCTTTTTGGTCTTGGGACGCGGACAGGTTGCAACCGCTGCTGTCTTATCAATTTGGGGACGCACCTGTCCATATCCCAAGTGGAAGCCCAGATACCTTACTTCCACGCGCCCAATTGCGCACTTCTTCGGGTTGGCCGTGAGCCCAGCCCCTCTCAGCGATCTCAGGACAGCCCTCAAATGCTGCATATGCCGCTGCCAATCATTACTAAAAATAATAATGTCATCCAGATAGGCAGCCGCATACGCAGCATGGGGCCGTAAGATCTTGTCCATGAGTCGCTGAAAGGTAGCCGGTGCCCCGAACAGCCCGAACGGAAGGGTCACGAATTGGTGTAATCCAAACGGCGTCGTGAAAGCGGTCTTTTCTTTGGATAATGGAGACAAGGGGATCTGCCAATACCCTTTTGTTAAGTCCAGTGTCGAATAAAAGCGAGCTGTACCGAGCCGGTCAAGCAATTCGTCCACACGCGGCATTGGATACGCGTCGAATTTCGACACTGCATTCACCTTGCGATAATCCACACAGAACCGTACTGAGCCGTCTGTTTTGGGGACCAAAACTATCGGGCTCGCCCAGTTACTGCTGGATTCCTCTATTACCCCCATTTCAAGCATTGCCTCTAATTCTGCCTGAACCACTTTTTTTTTGTGTTCAGGTAACCTATACGGCCGGCTGCGAATCACCACGCCCGGCTCTGTCTCGATGTGGTGCTGAATGAGGTCAGTACGGCCCGGTAGGGGAGAGAACACGTCGGCAAATTCAGCCTGTAATTTGGAAACATCAGTGAGCTGTGAGGGCGAAAGGTGATCTCCCCCGGGGCCAGAGCGAGGGATTGTTTTTTTACATTCGCCTCTGGCCCGAGATCATCCTCCCCGCTAATCACCGTCGCCAGCATCACTGATTCCGCCTCACTCCACTTTTTCAGGAGGTTGAGGTGATAAATTTGACGTGCCCCTCTCCTATCGGACCGTATTACTTCATAATCGAGATCACCAACTCGCCGTGTGACCTCAAATGGTCCTTGCCACTTCGCCAGTAATTTTGAGCTTGATGTGGGGAGTAATACGAGCACTTTCTCTCCCGGTGCAAATTTACGCAGATTAGTTCCCCTGTTATACAACCGGCACTGTCTGTCCTGGGCTTGCAACAAATTCTCCATAGATAGCCGCCCCAAAGTGTGGAGTTTTGTTCTCAAGTCCAGCACATACTGAATTTCATTTTTTGATTGAGACGGTCCGTCCTTCCCAAGATTCTCTTAGGACATCCAACACCCCGCGGGGGTGGCGCCCAAAGAGAAGCTCGAAGGGGAAAACCCCGTGGAGGCTTGCGGGACCTCTCGCACAGCGAACAACAGGGGTTCCAACCATTTATCCCAATTTTTGGCGTCTTCTTGAACGAACTTACGAATCATGGATTTAAGCGTGCGATTAAAACGTTCGACCAGCCCGTCCGTTTGTGGGTGAAAGACGCTGGTTCGAATCGAGTTAATGCCCAACAATTCGTACAGTTCGCGTAGCGTACGTGACATAAACGCCGTGCCTTGATCAGTGAGGATTTCTTTCGGAATCCCCACTCGGGAGATTAAACTGAAGAGGGCGTCCGCAACACTCTTAGCGGAAATGTTGCGGAGAGCCACTGCTTCTGGATATCGTGTTGCATAATCCACAATGACCAATGCAAAACGATGCCCTCTCGCTGATCGCTCTAATGGCCCGATGAGGTCCATGCCAATTCGTTCGAAGGGGACCTGCATTAATGGAAGGGGGCGCAAAGGCGCTTTTGGAGTGGCCGGAGGATTTACCAGCTGACATTCACGACAAGACGCGCACCACCTGCGCACGTTCTCGTGAATGCCCGGCCAAAAGAATCGGGTCATGAGGCGATTTAGTGTCGCTGTTTGTCCTAAGTGTCCAGCCATTGGGTTAGAGTGAGCCGCATGGAAAAGCATTTCCCTGCGGCTCTTTGGTACTAACAACTGGGTTGTATCTTCCTTTGATTGAGTGTCTTGGGTCACTCGATACAACCTATCTTTAATAATCGCAAAATAGGGATAAGTTAGTGGTCGTCCAGGCTGGAGAGGCTGACCGTCAATCGTACTGACCCTCTCAAACGCATTTTTCAGCGTCTCATCGTGAGACTGCTCCAGGGGAAAATCATCACGGTCCGAGAGAATCAGTCTCCCGATCCCGCTCGGTTCCCCTGAGGCAGTCACCACTGGTCCCCGGTCAGTCTCCCCCGCCTGCACTCGCACTTCCCTTCCCCGCGTACACTTACTCCAAGAGGCACCCGAGCATAAATGCCCCAATAATTTATTAAATGCGGGCCAATTCGTCCCCAAAATTAACGGGTGCCGGAGGTGCGGATTAACTGCCACCTCCACACTATGCTTTTGACCCCTAAATAGAATCCCGACTGACACCAACGGATAACTCGCGATATCCCCGTGCACACACCGTACCTTAACCACGCGGCCTGTATCCAATGCCCCGGATGAAATCAGGCTTTGATGCACGGAGGTTTGGTTACAACCCGAGTCCACCAAAGCCTGATATGTACCCCTTGATACTCACTGGTATCTGGTACTGACCAGCCTGACCGGGGGCGACCTGCAGGTCGTCCGGGACCCGGATCAATGTCCCCACCTCCATCACTGGACACCGGTCTATGAAGTGATCCGGGGTCCCCGCAACGCCAACAGGCCGGCCCAGACCTGCCCGCCGCTCCAGTGGCGGAGAACGGGCCGAATGATTGGCGTGGAGAGAGGGGAGAAGCAGGCACGGGGTCCAGCCCGGCGGTGGCCAGTCCCGCCCCCTGGGCGGGGCTCTTGGCGCCACGAACTGCCGAGAATCCGTTCCACCCCGCCCTCGGGGGCGGAACACGAGGCGGGCCGGGCGGACGGGACCTAGGTAGAGGGACAGGTTTAGAGAGAGAGAGGGGAAGAAGAGAGGGAGAGAGAGAGACAGATGGCAGGGATTCGCCGACCCCTGGGCACGCCACCAAGTGGTCCTCCGCCAATTGGATGGCCGAATCCAGCGACGTGGGCCGGTGGCACTGGACCCACTCGGCGGTCTTCTTTGGGAGCCGAGTGGTGAACTGTTCCAGCACCACGCGATCG
This sequence comes from Chanodichthys erythropterus, assembly GCF_024489055.1. Classification (NCBI taxonomy): domain Eukaryota; kingdom Metazoa; phylum Chordata; class Actinopteri; order Cypriniformes; family Xenocyprididae; genus Chanodichthys; species Chanodichthys erythropterus. The sequence continues at coordinate 2,718,620 of NC_090231.1, read as the reverse complement.
ATCATTTGCTCCGCGTCGCCTCCGTCGGCCATCAGCCATTTGCGGCACGAGTCCCGGAGCTGTTGGGCCAACACGAAGGGTCGGCCCGCCTCCCCCAGCTCCAGAGACCGGAAGCGCTGACGGTGCTGCTCGGGGAGCGGCCGACCCGCTGCAGGATGGCCCTCTTGAGGTCGTTGAAGACCAGGAGGTTCTGGACGGGCAGCTGCTGTGCTGCCACCTGCGACTCGCCCCGAGAGCAGCGGGACGAGCCGCATGGGCCACTGGTCCCGGGGCCAACCTGAGACCTCAGCAGCCTTTTCGAACAGGTCCAGGAAGGCCTCCGGGTCATCTTGCGGGCCCATCTTCTGCAGTGGCAGCTGGAAGGGGCCAGCAGCTGCCGCGCTGGTCGCCGTGGGAACCTCCCGGTCTATCCAGCTCCGGAACCTCTCACGGTCCTCGTGCTGGCCCTGGATGATCGCCTCGAAGCGGCGTTCCTGGTCACTCCGAAGATCCATCAGGGCCCGATGTTGTTCTTGATGCAGGACCGCGAGGGATGCAATGATGTCCGCAAACGGCTTTCCAGCGGCGGGGGATGCCTGCATGGCGGCGGCTTCCGTCTTCCTTCCCGGGTTTCGGCACCAGTGTAACGAAGGTTCTTTGTGTAATGGGAAGGAAGAGGACAGGAATCGGCTTTAGGGCTGCTGACAGTCTTTATTCTCACCAGAGAAAAAATATCCAACACATAAACAAAAAGACGGTGCAACGCACACTCAATAATTCCACATCCAAGGACGGGCTTCACTCCACGACACGAGCACAGCTCACTTAGTCCGACTGTCAGCAGTCCCTCTCTCTCTCACACGCTCCTGCTTCTCCTGGCGTTTTATCCTGTCTCCACGCCAGTTACTGGAACGAGAAACAGGTGTTCGTGATTTACATTCAACCCGTTCAATCACCGCACATCCCCAGACACTCCCTCCTGCCGCAGACCCCGCTAAACCACGCCCCCCTCGCCACAATCAGCTAGGATGATCACTATTGATTTGTGACCTTGATCCCTCTGACAGTATGAGAAGTGTTTTTGGCCAAATCATAATGTGAAAAGTGTTTGTGTATATGTGTGTGCTTGTGTCTCATCCTGCTTTCTTTTCCCTTCAGAACTGGGGTACCAGGATTAGCCGGTGTCCTTTGTGTGTGGTGGTGGTTCGGCTGTTGGCCTGCAGTGTTCACAACGGGTGTTGTCGGTGCTGTGTTGTGAGAGCACGAGTGGTTGCTGTGTTTATCCGATAGGCAAGACGAATTCCCCAGTTCTGGAGTGGTAACCTCATGTTTGTATGGATGTGCAAGAAGTTTTGAGTGATTGTGCTCTTTTTAACTTTTATACATTAAAGAGACTGGTCTTGTATTTTCTTGATGTTTATTAAATAAAATTGGTGAAATATACATTGTTGTCTGATACCTGTCCAGCCACACTCTGTGAGTGTGTGGTACTTTGTGTACCTATGGGTCCCCGGCCCATTTCCGGGGTGGCGTAGTCGAGTTGTTGCCATATTTGGCTTAATTGTGTAAAGCCTTTAATAGCAGTATGCCACACTAAGAAAGAGAGTTGTGTCATCAGCAAGCTGACTGATTATCACCTCTCCTTCAGCAGTAGCTATTCCTTTCAGACTGGTGGTTTTTATGTGAGTACAGAGGAGCCGAGCTGCAAGAAGGTAACCCAAAAATGGGTCAGCCCTGCCTGATTCCCCTTGCAATTTCAAAACGGTGCACCATGTTTTAAAACAGAACTACTGCCATTCGGGTATAAAGTTTTTATGGCACTGCAGAAGAAATCTATTTACTGTAGTAATATTATAAGCTACTGCCGGTCTTGTATGTTAAATATATTGTTTCTATATATTTGAAACATTTGAATGCCAGTAAATTAGTGAATATTGTTGCCCATCAGCATATTATTTCACTTTTATAAGTGTTGGCAAGTACTGAAAATACAATTGTTTCCTTGTGCACACAGGTCTTCCATTTCAGACTGGATATTTTTGATGCTGTCATGATTATTCTGGTTTATTTTTCCTGATATTTTGTTTTGTTTTTCAAACATTTTTCTCTTATTGCTGCATGTTTTTATAGAACAATAGAGATGTAATGTTGTACTATACTGGAGAGAAACTGATGTTCACCCTCTCTGAAGTCAATTGAAATGTCAGAAAATAATAAAATGAAGAAATACATACATAAATAGGACAAAATTCTTTTTTCACTCTTTGTTATATTGCAGCCATTTGCTAAGATCATTTAAGTTGATTTTTTTTCCCTCAATGTACACACAGCACCCCATATTGACAGAAAAACACAGAATTGTTTTTGCAGATTTATTAAAAAAGAAAAAAAAATGAAATATCACATGGTCCTAAGTATTCAGACCCTTTGCTCAGTATTTAGTAGAAGCACCGTTTTGATCTAATACAGCCATGAGTCTTTTTTTTTTTTTTGTGAAAGATGCAACAAGTTTTTCACACCTGGATTTGGGGATCCTCTGCCGTTCCTCCTTGCAGATCCTCTCCAGTTCTGTCAGGTTGGATGGTAAACGTTGGTGGACAGCCATTTTTAGGTCTCTCCAGAGATGCTCAATTGGGTTTAAGTCAGGGCTCTGGCTGGGCCATTCAAGAACAGTCACAGAGTTGTTGTGAAGCCACTCCTTCGTTATTTTAGCTGTGTGCTTAGGGTCATTGTCTTGTTGGAAGGTAAACCTTTGGGCCAGTCTGAGGTCCTGAGCACTCTGGAGAAGGTTTTCGTCCAGGATATCCCTGTACTTGGCCGCATTCATCTTTCCCTTGATTGTAACCAGTCGTCCTGTCCCTGCAGCTGAAAAACACCCCCACAGCATGATGCTGCCACCACCATGCTTCACTGTTGGGACTGTATTGGACAGGTGATGAGCAGTGCCTGGTTTTCTCCACACATACCGCTTAGAATTAAGGCCAAAAAGTTCTATCTTGGTCTTATCAGACCAGAGAATCTCATTTCTCACCATCTTGAGTCCTTCAGGCGGGCTTACATGTGTCTTGCATCTCCCGACTGCATCTCTGGAGCTCAGCCACAGTGATCTTTGGGTTCTTCTTTACCTCTCTCACCAAGGCTCTTCTCCCCCGATAGCTCAGTTTGGCCGGATGGCCAGCTCTAGGAAGGGTTCTGGTCGTCCCAAATGTCTTCCATTTAAGGATTATGGAGGCCACTGTGCTCTTAGGAACCTTAAGTGCAGCAGAATTTTTTTTGTAACCTTGGCCAGATCTGTGCCTTGCCACAATTCTGTCTCTGAGCTCTTCAGGCAGTTCCTTTGACCTCATGATTCTCATTTGCTCTGACATGCACTGTGAGCTGTAAGGTCTTATATAGACAGGTGTGTGGCTTTCCTAATCAAGTCCAATCAGTATAATCAAACACAGCTGGACTCAAATGAAGGTGTAGAACCATCTCAAGGATGATCAGAAGAAATGGACAGTACCTGAGTTAAATATATGAGTGTCACAGCAAAGGGTCTGAATACTTAGGACCATGTGATATTTCAGTTTTTCTTTTTTAATAAATCTGCAAAAATGTCAACAATTCTGTGTTTTTCTGTCAATATGGGGTGCTGTGTGTACATTAATGAGGAAAAAAAATAACTGAAATGATTTTAGCAAATGGCTGCAATATAACAAAGAGTGAAAAATTTAAGGGGGTCTGAATACTTTCTGTACCCACTGTATATTCATCATCATTAATAACACAGAAACACGTAAATTTCAAACACATAATTCACATAAGATCCCCTTATACACAAGACAATGGTTTCACCGGCTTTCAGCTGTTTATGGCGGTTACGTCATAAACAGGTACCCTTCGTCTTCTCTGTTTTGGCTGATGGAGCGTTTACCTGCCGAAAGACTGGCTAGACAAACAAACAAACAAACAAACAACCTGAACGAAGACATGAGGACGAAACACAAGACATGTACAGTGTGTAGGGCTGAAGGGAAATGTGATGTGGAGGAATGTCTGTGAGCCATCGGTCCAGTGTGTGCACCCACTTTGTCGATGGCTGATACAACAGGTACAGAGGGGGAATGGATAGTGAATGGGGTGTATATGTATGTGCATGCATGCCAGTGCCTCTCCCTCAGCAGTGACAATCAGGCAGATTTGTCACACTATATAATCTAACGAATGTGTGCAGAGAGTACCAATCTGCTGCAGCACAGACATCTTTCAATGGCACTCCCTTGTCTAGCGCCATACCTCTAGTAGAGTGGGCTCTAATGCCAAGTGGCTAGACCATTCTGTACACCTCATAGGCAAATTAAATTGCA